>NW_019215174.1:0-23061 GCF_002532875.2 Varroa jacobsoni | reverse complement strand
AACAATGCTTGATCGTATAGAAAATTAAAGAACGAAAATGGCAAAAAAATATATACAACTTAATTCTGATAACTGAATCTGAATTGCATGAAGTCGGACGAAGCTAAGTTGTTAATACTGTAACTTATCGAGCCTGTTCGTAATGCTTGGGTATTGATAGTATTAGATAATGCGTCTACTGTGAAGCTGCGTGACGGACGCGGAAAATTCGCTTCAACAGAGACCCAAAACTAGGATCTAAGTGCACATGGAGTTGTATGTGAGCGCGGTCATTGTACTGAGACCCAGACCGTAGTAAGAACACCGATGAGTGTAAATTGTATTGACTCAAGCGTAAGTGGACAAATTGTAAAGAATAAGTTCAACACACCGACACGTGACAATTGAAAAGAACAGGGCGATTACGTTAAACAATTATGATAATAGGATGAGAATAAAAAAAAACACACACACACACACAATAGAAGGAAAGCGGAGCGTTCAAAATTCAATTCATTGTAAATGGTTGTATATTGTTGTACATAGGGACGGAACATTCGTCTTATTACACATCCATCAGCGCGACGATTAATTGCTACCACCACAACAACAACAACAACAACAGCGTACGCTAAGATATAGTAAATGTACCATGATATTATTACTAGCAGTATAACAATTATGAATACTGTAGAAACACAACACAAGCGAGGTTCGCACCACTGGTAAAATAGCCAATTAGGACGTTTGCTCCGATCTTCGAAGAAACGCACTCAGTAACGCTAGCGGAAAAGTGACCATTGGCAGCGGGCTAAGCCTAAGACCCAATGGCAGACACGTCATGCCGCGAAGACTGGTACCAAACGGGATAAATGATGAGATGATTAAGCCGGCTAGAAAGAATCGAAAGTATCATCAACGTACCACCAGTCGTAAGACGAACAGATCTACCTAAATGTAATGGATAGATAGATCATTGATAATAATAAACTACTGCATGAATGTATTTCTGAATGGTAAGACCCACTGCGCACTGATACATACATATATACATAGAATGACTATATAAAATCTAAGAGGACAACTATAAATAATAGCAGCAAACTCACATTTTAACCAATGTATGAAATCTTCTTTCAGCTCCTGTTGAAGCAGGACGTGGGAGAAGATTTCGTGATGCGATAAAACCGAATAAATATGGTGATGACGATAATAAATACTATAATGGTAATAACATTGAAAAAACGAGAATATAAACTTAACAAAAATAATGTGCGATGACGGAAAAAGCGAATAAGTGCGAAAAAGGGGGCTAGCTGTAATAGAGAGCATAAGACGGAAGTGGAGAAGAGTTCAACTGAATTGAAAGACAGAAGGAGAAAACGATAGATTGCAGTAGATTTGAATGCAGACAGGCAACCGGAGGGGCTATTATATTAAACTGAACATACGGACATGCGATAGCTGATACTGAAACGTACGTGGATGGAGAAACACTGACAAGGAACTGGCGAAAAGCAAAAACAACATAACACTGATCGTCATCAGTGGATTAAATGAGTACTTTGTATTATCGATAAATGAAGAATAAAGTTCCAACATATATTACCTGAAATGTTGTTATTTGGTGGAAGAAAAAGATGTTCTGGGCTACCTCAAAGGTTTCTCTACATTAAATTAAAAAAAAAAAAATAGAAATTCTGGTTCCTTTTTGTTTGAGGGTATTGTAAGCTCTAACAGCTTTCTTAAATTGCGTCCTAATGGTAGAGTCTATCGAAGAAACGCATGCCGCTGATGATTTTTCAGTCTTTATAATGATCATTTAGGTTGAACCTTACGTCGATTTTATCCTACAGGGCTTCATTGGAATTGATAAAGTCTGATGTTTTACTTCCGAGATTTTTAATTTAGCTAGCTATCTTAAGTTGAGTCTCACTTAGGCCAGTCTTTTCAGTGGATACCAGCGAATCATACATTGACGAAGCGCCAGGATTACGCACAGCCAACGTACCTCTGCGTAACTTGGTCGAATTTTACAATTAAAATTTTAAGAACTTAACGTAATAAAAATGCATAATGTCTTTTGACCCTAGCTTAATCCTATATATATATATATATATATATATATATATATATATACATCATAACTGGCAGCTTACTGCTTGCTGACCAGCAAACTGAAATCATCTGCATTTCAATTCGACCTTCATCGGGCATGAATACATACGGCCGCAATTACATTATTATGAGTTACATTGATGCTGATAATATATTTAGTATTTATACAACGTCAAAGGCACTCCAGAGTGCTGACGTAACAACGCCCGTATACATTTAATAACGATTAGCGTTTAATCCCCTGAACCAAACGAATGGTTATTGATCCTCGTGGCTTCAAGAGAATCAAAGCCTTGCCGATATTGTTGAAAACCGTCTGAGGCCTTCTGTGTTAATTTACAAAACGTCACTATACATAAGTGCCGTAACCTTTCGTCCATTCGTCGTTTTTACATCGGTGTCCTTCGCTCATCTATTCCGGCAAGGTCTGAAAGTACAACAACAACAACGCATTTAGTGCGACACTTTCTAACACTAAATAATCTTACCAATCGCATCATGTCTTTTAAAATGTTCACTTGAGCTTATAAATACATTTGGAAAAAGCTTAAAAGCTTATCTTTAGTAATCCTTATAAATGTGCCACGGATAGGAGAGTCGTCGGATGGCTGCGTATGTCGCGAACAGCACACAAATCGAACGCCATTCGATTCGTTACTGCCCGATCACTGGCTTCTCACGCTATGACTTACAAACTGGTGGCCAGTTTAACGAGGACCCTTAATGGCGGTTGCTCGAGACAGATGATACAGCCGCCGCACGAGCGCGGAAGAAAATGGAAAGTCGAATGGCGATGCGCTTACGTATACCTCACCGAGTCGGCCTTGACCCTATAGAGTTATTCCGTCGACGTGGTTACCGGCGATCGGGATGAAAGGAAATGCAAACACTAAGGAGCCAAAGTGTGGAGTTCCGACCATATCGATTTGCTCGTTCAATTGACAGCCACTAATAATTGTTTTCAAACAGGTGACAGTTTGCCAACCGTCAATCAAGTGTTGTACCGCTGGGGGAGCTATGATCGGCTCAGCTTAGTTTGACGTAAACGCGTCTGCCGCTGTTTACGTTACAACAGTAAGTACTCTGCGGCGACACTTAGTACTTCAATCGTTGTCGCGAGCGACTTCACTCCGTCACATACTGGTTGCTCGGCCGTTGATGCCAGCTGCTGAAATTATGAGTTGGCGCCTTCATTTTCGCTAATCATTATCAGTTGCCGCTTTCAACGTCGATTTTTGTGTAGAGGCAGACAACTTTCCTATAAAATAATTGATACACTGTATTATCACCAATAGGGCAATAGCTACGACAATAAGAAACAAAATACAACAGCTAATGACACCAACCACAACACAATTAAGATTTTTACTGTCTCTATGGGTGATGCGTGGGATCACTAGATAGAATCAGTGGCCATCAGCCGTTAATCAAGTAATAAAACATGTAGGGCAAGAGGCAAAGATTTTACACTGATCGGTGACTTCAATCCTCATTCCACGGGAAATAAGTACGTGTAGATAAGAAAAGCATATGAGTATGTCTTAGTCTACATATGATTGTCGTCTACATTTTAGACGGCTGATAGACGCCAAGCGAGGAGAGGTGCGAATAACGACGCGCGTTTTGCTTATTACTGCCGTTGCCGAAGCATCCCCGCTTCTTTCAATTCGTACTTGGTTGTGGCTCAGTCTAAAGCAAAACCGTGGCACTTTCTGTGTTAGGAAGCGACAGTCAGTTATCAAACTAAAGCGATCTTGGTCGATTGCTCCCTTGCCGCCTTGAGGTCTTTCCACTGTATAGAAGCAGCCGTTAGATATAAAGTATATATATACAGTCATTAATATGGGACGTCATCAGTGTGGATTGCGATTCCGTCAAACGCGGCATTGCTTGGACTAATCGACTAATCTCTAGAAGTACGTACAATTGAGAACTCTTAGAACTCTCAAAATAATTAAAGTCATAAGGAAATTGAGCAATGAAAGCGTTTGTTCCCCTCATTACTTTAGTTATAGGCGCCGCCCATGCAGGTTTCCAACATAGGCCAGTTTCGTCAAACGCTCCTGTAGCATCACCAAATGCTGGACCCCGAAGTGATTGGGCCCCAATCTCCGCAGCTCCTAGAGATGTACAAACCCAAACAATTTCTAAAGATGGGTGGGTGCAGACCCCTATAGCTTCTACAAATGGCTGGGCACAGGCCCCGAGAGTTTCTACAAATGGCTGGGCACAGGCTCCTACAGCTTCTACAAATGGCTGGGCACATGCGCCATCAGCCCCTCGAGATGGATGGGAACAGGCCCCCGCAGTCCCTCGAGATGGCTGGACACAGGCCATTCTTGCATCTCCTATGGGTGGTTGGACTCCAAATGCCAGCCCACAGCCGTCGCACGCGTCTGGTCCAACAGTAACTCCTGTACATGTTTCGGCGCCCGCTGCTACTCCTCGGGTACACGAAATCCATGCAAACTCTGGTAAGCAGCAGATTCGAATCGAGGAATACAGTCGGCCGGCACAAATTATTCGCGTGCACGAGGCTCCTCAGGGTCTTCCCGAGATCGTTAAGGTGCATGCTCCTGCTGAGAAAGCCGCGCTAATCCGAGTTATATCGAAGAATGCTGGACCTGCTCATGTCGAGCGGGTTGTGCATCGCGCACCTGGCCCTCAGATTATTAATGTACATAAGCCTGCTCCTGCTCCAGCTCGCATTGTGCAAGTCGTTCGTGGTCCAGCCCCAGCGCCTCATGTGGAATTTCACTATGAGGACTCGCCTGCACATGAGGTTCACGTTGCCTCAACCCCAGCTGAAGAGCCACTTCAGGCCCCTGTTCCTGTGCCAGCGTTTGTTCCTGCTCCGCAAACGATTGCTTTGCCTGCTCCGGCTCTAGCAGATTCAGGACCTGTTGAAGTGTCCTCGCACATCATACCTGCCCGTGCTAAGACCCATGGGCCTCATACTGTTCAGACTCGTTACGTTGAGCCGTCCCATACCCACACACCGCCATCAACTGCCACTGTGAATGCGCACCCCACTGACTTCAGGAACTTACCACATGGATCGTCCTACAAGGCTCCTCGAGACCCTTTGCTGTCATCACTAAAATTTGGATCTGCGCCTTCCATCAACCATGCACCTGTCCCTCATCCCAAGCCCATTGGAACTGTATATGACGCCGGAGATCACATCAAAATTATTAAAAAATCTCACCATTAACATCAATATCGATTACGAACCAAAGATAATGAAACGATCGTTAAGCACATGGAACGCAGGGTCGAATCCTAATTATTCGGGGCAACACGGAGAGGGAATTAGAAATTTGCAACTGATATTTTGCACATAGTATATATCTTGTAAAAATTAAAGATTTCACTTTATTATTACGTAGGGCTCCAAGGAACATTTCGTCGGTTTTTACGGAACTGTGCAAATAAATTGATGGCAAATTAAATCATTCTGGTTCGTTAGCTGTATATATTAGAAGCAGTGAAGAAGGTGACGTCTCCGCGCAAGACACTGAACTGACATTTTTCTTCCGCTGCTCTCTACCTGTAGAAATCAATAGACTCTACTTTGAAGAGCAAATTGAAAACACATAATTTAGAATGGATAGTTTATTGGTTCCCCGCGATGATGGGCTGAGGACGTATTTATCTATTGAGCTTGGCGGTCTGTGAATTCAGGGTCAGAATCCTGAAGTGAACCTGCTTTCTTTCGTTCTGAAGGTCAGCCGTCAGCTGCGATCATTTACGGCAACGCGAGCTCATAGTCAGGCATACTTCATGAGCGTAAACTTTATATACATAAATATTGACTGTGTACCCAACGAAGGCACCATCAGCAACATAGCCTCGTGTTGTTCACGGAATACTTTGGGAACTGGCATCTGCAATTGTGACTCGGGTGGCAAAAGGGGCAACGAAATAAAGTTCATTGGCGTTGATTTTACGGGCTGTACGCTATTCAGTCGTTCAAAGTTGAAGAAGGTTACTGGAATTTGTCTCCAAGCAAATATTTATAATGATCCTGGTGTTGCGTCTAAGAATTTTTCCTTGGCCCTTATCTGAAATTTGAAATCGTACAGTACTTTTGAATATATATATATATATATATATATATATATATATATATATATATATATATATATATATATATATATATGTACAGCAAATTGGTCTTTCGAATATGTGCAAAAGTAAGCTACTGTCTAATGTCTTCGCGCCGTGCTGACCTTTAGCAAATTTGCAAGCCTCCTTAATTGCGAAAAATCGATGGTTTGCGTTGTTGCCAGTGTCCGTGAGGCTTCCTATGAATTTGGAGAATATTCCCGTGGAGCAAAACGAAAGGCCCACAACAGGCACTAAATTAGGATGCTCGGAAATTTATAAAAACGGCGCAAGACCCGTTTTCTGGTAATTCCGTAGAGAAATTTTGTGGCTCCGTTTAGAGAAGAGAGTATTTATCGTTACTTGGCTTGTTTAGTTAAGCTCTAAGAGTTCATTTTTTTGTTAGACGCATTGCCCAGCTCTTTTTGCTTTTTTAACTTTTGGCCCTTCAGTGTTTTGTGTTTCGCATTGTTGAATAAAACTTCAATGAATCTAAGCGTATTAATCTCGTTTTAACTACAATTTTCGAAGCTGAAGTCCTCTTCCATTATTAATGCAGTAGTATAATGGCACAGGATATGTCTAAAATAAAAAAGGTTATAAAAATATAAATAAAATATAAAATATAAAATAAAAAGGTTATAAAAATATAAATATAAAAATACTAAAGGTTAGTTAAGCTTCCAGGCGACTGAGAGTTGCTTTAGTGCTTCAAAAAATGCAGAACCAAAGGACTAGAACGAAAGTTTCAGTGGCTTCTTAGAGGAGCGAAAGTATCCTGCGAAAGACTGTTCATTAGAAGAGAACGGATCGTCATAACGCTTCTCCTACGGCTCCAAGAGTAACAACAAGACGTTTGAGGAGCTTGCATATGCTAAGCTACCCTTGGGTACGTTTTCATTGGAAATATCCAAGAAACAGCAAGGTCGACATCTTCTGTAAAGTTTATAACTTCGGCTAAGGAACATTTTTATTTCGAATTTGAGTGATTCGGGTATACGTGCTGGAAAAAGACAACAGTTTTAATTTATGGAGTATAGTGTAACAACAACCGTAATGTTGGCACCATCAATCTTGAACGTGTAACTCCGGCCAAAAAACGAATACGCAAGCCTACGTGCTTTTTTCAGTTCTCAGGAACGATGCCCCCCCCCCCCCCTCTTCATCAGTTTTAGCAAACTAATTTTCCACTACTACGTGACGATCAGTAATAAGTGTGCTGAAGTAAGTCGAACCACCAATCCATCTATTTATTCATCTAGGCGCGAATATTCTCTGGCTTAATCTGCCGGAACATTAGTAAATCGGAATTCTTACCTATGTAGTTGCTAAAGTGCGGGAGTTAAGGGGGGCGTCCGTCAACCATTCTGAAGGTTTGTGGCAGTGGTTCAGACAAACTCACTTAGGCCACGACGTCCGCAAGAGCACCTTTGAATTACTCGCAGAAAAGGCCCAGAACTCATCGTCGTAAAATCGAGACAGCCCTACGTGGTTTCAAAAAGTGAATACAAGAGGGTTGGTTAGAGTATACCGAAGGATACCCTGAATCCTCCAGGGATATCCGGGAAAGATCAAAGTGACCGAGTTGTTTACCTTATTTCCATTTCGACGTTTTTAAACAAACAGGACAAACGTTAGTCACAAATATGTAATATCTTTGGAAATAAACTAGGGAATTACGGAGACTAGCGTAGGAATGAAATTCTAAAAATCGCATGAACAATCACTGCCCGCTGTGTATGAGCTACTTTGGTGAACGCTTGAAGTTGCCAGTAGTTATTAAATTAGTTCACGTATTAAACACATTATTTGAGTGTATAAAAATATTTTTTCTACTACTAAATTCGCAGTGCATGAACACATAGAATGGGGGAATCACATTTATCATACAACATATGTTAGTCGTTCAAGATCGCCATACTCAGTTCGATTTTGTCCATTTCGAAGTAAACGCCTTCACTCACATGAGGCTTGATATTTAGGAAATATATTTCCATTGTTTTTTTAAACTTAATATTATAAAGTAATTAACGCTTCTTTCGTGCCCTGTTTGCTTACATACTTATTGAGACGCTACACAGATATTTCTACCGTATGACATTCGCCTTGACTCAATCAGATTACTGTTTCATGCGACATATTAGGATATCGATGTGTGGTAAAAAATCTCAGCCTTTATTTACTTAAAATTTCCATCTTATCGCCAAACAGTCAGACATATACATTTAGGATAAATTGGATTTCTATGATTCAACGATTTGCCGAGTACGGGAGTTTTCAAAAGCTTTTCATTTTTAGCTAAAGTAAGCCACTGAGGGTATCACATGCACGAAAAGCGTATACCGATACATAGATATAATTTTAAGTTCCCGTAATCATTCTATTGCTAAAAGCATGCAATAATCATCTCAGTGTATGCACGAAAAATAGTTTCTATCCCGTTCGATAAATCAGGTTAAAATGGCTTTGTTAATTTTGACACTGCTTTGGCGCTTAACACCAGTGTACTCACTAGGTTTCGGGTTTGCATTTAACGTCGTTATGCAAATAAATTAAAATCGGTTGGTAGTAAACTATTGTTTCTCTTCTGAATGAAAACCTGAGGCTCGTTCTCAAGACTGGGGTTAGCATTTTTTGTTTGTTTGTAAGGGACTGTCATAGAGAGCAGTTGTCCTTTATCGACTTCGTTGAGCTCACACTTAAAGACCTGTTCAACGTATACACCTGTAGAAATGTCAGAACGAATCAAGCTGAAATCACAGTGTAAATATGCAGTGATTCAAGCAAAAATCATTCAAAGAATGAGACCTTGACGAAAATCGAACTTGTAATAGGTTGAGTTCGATTGTTAAATTGAGTTCGATCGACTGTCTCACGTACGCTCGCTGTTAAAAGGTGCTTAAGTTTTGGTTACTTTATTTGGAGATCGTTTGTCGCCTTGCACGTACTTGAGCCTACATAAGTCACTGTTATTTATGTGCGTTTATACAATGTGGAATCCGATCAAAGTAAGGAATATTGGTTTCCTTAAAAAAAAAGTAAAATTAATTCTTTCACAGATCTCAAACAATACGTCATTCGAACTGACACTCCGTTTAGGTGATGTCAACGTTTTTGAGAAGGAAACTGTGCAACTGTAAATTGCATACATGTTTGATGCATCCCACAATCGCCTCTGTAAATAGACTCGAAACTATTTTTTGTAGACACTGGTACCTTAGTTGAGGAGCTGCGCACTCTTAATGGAAGCGTGCGATGTGTTAAGGAATAAATAAATACTTAACAATTCCTTAGTAATTTGCCAACTCGTAATTAACATTATTACTATCATATTTTACCTTACACGGCCTGACCAAAAGATACCTAAAATTCATTTTAAGTTAGGCAAGAACCTACATGTTTCAAAACAACAGGTTTCAAAGGTTGCCGTCAGAAAGCAAACAGAAATGCTGAGGTTTATTTTTGTTTGTTGTAATTGAAGAGTCTTCTCTTGTTCTTCCTATAATATTTATCAGAAATAGCGCCTTAATGGAATCATGGTATCACTCAGTATTTTAGTGGCACCTATAACATATGCGTGACAAGACGGCCTAAACATGAGGATCACCATTTAGCGAATCACTTGCACTTGGAATTTCGCCCGCACCCCTCAAAGTTTAAAACGAGTTTAATATAAGCGATTACCATCGATTGCAAAATGTTGGCTGCTTCCCCAAATTAAGTGGCAGAAAAATGCATCCAACGTCAGTCAAAACCAAAAGGCAATGGCGACCTCAAGCTTCAATGTATATTAAGTGATAGCTCCGGCCAACTTTTTTTTTTTTTTTTTTTTTTTTATATAAACGTGTGTTTTTAGTATTATATATACAAAAGAATTTTCATTCGATGCATTGACCTGCACAAATAAGCTTCCTTGACTATTTCAACATGGCATAATTCTAGACCACTGTACCCCATTTCATTTCGGGTAATACGTTGAGAAATTAAGTATTACAATTTACTCGGATTGGAATAGTTTTAACAATTGTACTCAAGGCACCACTGAACTCGAATTTGTCATAAGGAACCGTTTTTTGCTGTGCCGAATAATGGACATCTCCATACGGCGTTTGCTGCTCAATCGTTATAGTTGTAATGTTACGCAGCGGAACTTTCCATATCGTGTCACTGTAGCATTTTTCGTGTTTGAGATAATTATGCAAAATATATACATGGATCAAACTATTCTTAATAGATCAGCGGCGACCATCAGGAGGCCCTGGAGGCATTCCCCCTATAGGGTGTCCTCCTGCCCCTGGAGGGGTCCCGATATTAGAGGTAGTCCTTTCCAGATAAGCTAAGGGTCCTCCGCCGAACGGTTGGCTCGCCCCGCCCATCATGCCGCCCGAACCAACCTGTAAACGGGCCGTGAGGTATGACTTGAGTAAATTTACTGACACAGAACGGAAAGCACAAGATATATAAATATGCGGAAAATCTAATGAGCTAGTATCATAAGAGATAACAAAACCTACCGCGCGAGCTGGTATTCAAAACTTTATATTATTGCTTTATGGAAAACCGAGCTAAATGTATTGAAAGCACTCATAAACATCAAATGCAAGCGAAAAATAATAGCCTTCTAAGCAAAGGTTTAAAACTGGCGCGATGTACTCGAAACTACTTAGATTTGTTTTCGAAAATAAACGTGCTTATATCGTTGATCGCAGTCATGATTTAAGCATTTGTAACTCCCTTATCGGATAAGATCGATGTGTGCTCTGCGACACTTGGTCGCATTTTGAAAAAGCAATGCAAATATTTTTACAAACAAAAATCGAACAGGCTGATTTCAAAAGCTCTTACTCGATAATCCCCATTGCATGATGCATTATAAGGCGACTATACGAGAGCAGCGGACCATTCGTAGGTGAGCCGGCGTTGTCAATTCGGCCTTTGGCTTTCTGTCAACACGTTGCATTCACCAATTGTTTCTCACCATTTGCTGAGGTGGCATTCCGCCGAGTTGAGGTACACCCATCATCTGATTGCCCCCACCCATCATTTGAGCGCCTCCTGGAACTCCTCCTACAATAAATAAAGCCCAAATTACGAAAACGAATATCGACCGCTCGAACTCAAGCGTGTACTTATAAAAAGGCCGCGGTCCAGACAACTCAAAAAAAGCTAAGATATTTAAAGCATTTTTCGAGATTGATTATTTTTTTAATAGTTATTGTGCCTATTAAACTTTTTTCTTTGAATAACATTTATAATTTGTTTTTTTCCAGATAAACGTACCCATCGGTCCTTGGGGGGCCGGTGTCCCTTGAGCCCCTCCTCGCTGTCCGGCAGGATTACCTCCACCACTGCCAAGACCGGCGTCGTTTACTAGCCGTTGCCAATCGGTCAACTTTGCATGATATTTCTCGATAAGCTGTTCTTTCCGTGCTAGTTCATTCTTGAGCTCCATATTGTCCTAAAAAGTAACAAGGAAACACACGGAAAAACCCTACATGCTGAAACATGCTAACTGGTTTATGTACTATGAATGCGGTCATATGCCATGATGAATGTCGAAAAGATACCGATCGTTTAATTTTTGTGGCGCAAAGCCTACTTCACGAGGGGTGTACTTTAAAAGGTGTTCGTTATTTCCTTATTATTATTATTATTTTCCTTATTATTATTAGCTTCCTCGTTATCTTTTTAAGTCAATCTATTTAAAGCGATCATTGGAACAAAAAAAAACACTAAGTACATATACCTCCATAATGAATTGCACAGCTTTTTGAGGAGATACTACTAAGCGCTTCTGCAGGAAGAAGCATTCCATCTGACGCGCAGAGTCGAGAAATTTCTGGACCGTTTGCTCCACGCCAGCCTACAGAAAAAATTAATTAGGTTAGGGCTTCGCCGACAGGCACCTACGAACCGTTTATGAAAAGTGTGTGTCTAAAATATCCATAACGAAAACAGTAAGTAAACTATATCGTTCGGTTAGTTTTGTTGTTGCATTCATCGATTATATTTTTATTTGCCATTGTAATAGTGAAAAATTAATTTCTAATCGGCAACATAGCTGCCTACCTGAAAACTAAAGTTATAAAACCCTTGAGCAACTGTTAATATGTCACTCATCGTGTAGAGAAAATATTAATTTAAAAAATGTCGTCCAATTAATGTATAGAAAGCTTATAAGTGTGGTATGACAGAAAGCATATTGATACGCCCTCACCTTCCGTTCATCATGATTATCCCGAGGGCCAAAGTGATCGGGATTTGTTGCGGCTGCGAGACATGCATGAAAGGCTGCCTCGAGGTCATCTACGAGAGTGTTTGACATCTTTGGAATCAATAACTACTTTCACCTATTGTAATGAAAAACACGACGTTAGCCTAAATCATTTAGAACAATTGTTAATTAATTACATGGCTTAATCATCTTCCTCTTTTAAATCTTGGCTTCTGGGCAGCTTTTTGAAGCTTTATGAAAGAGCTTCTTAGTCTCGCTGTTGATGTATGAAAGAATACTCCTCGTGCAGTACGTGCAAGCTAAATGCAGTAACATGCTTTGAAAGAATTAAGGCTACGACGATAAATGGCATTCTTATACAAGGTTGCTTTAGCTTTATCTTTTATTTTTCGAGTGATCAAATTATTTTTAATAGCATGTAATACTAACAGTTTTGCTAAGCAAAGAAGGAAGAGCATCACTATGAAGTTGACCTTGCTCAACAAAAACTAATGATAATTATGCACCTGATTTCTACACAAACGAAATAAATTTTACGAAGCTTTCCACACGGTTAGTAAATAATGAGTGTATTTATTGGCGTCGTACTTCATATAAAGCAACTAATAACCTCAAGCAATTATTCACTTAATCGTTTATTTAATGTATCTAATCAATAAGCACATTAGCACACTATTCTCTAGGCGCACTAGCCAAAAGTGCGATATTTTACCAATTTACAACAACAGCACGAGGAGGAAGAAGCAGCAGTAGCAGCACCAGTTCTCAATTAGTACTCAAATAAATCATAGCGTGTTACAACGCTAAAAAACGAATCATTGCTAATTCTCCTTCGAACTTCACAAAAGCTGCCAGAAAACCGATAACAGGAGCGCAACACGAATCGCTTCCACTCGATGAGCGAATGTTTACATTCGCAACTGAATCCGACACATAAGCAAAACTACCATCGGTGTCGATTTTGACACCACGTACACACACACGTGGCCGTATAATGCCAGCCAAAATGTATTTATCTGTGACGACATTCGTAGGGGCTTAGTCGCTTTCTCTCGCTGTTCGCTACTCGCCTCCATACAGGGTTTCCACAACAAACGGGGTTTTAGAGAGTTTTTTTTTTTGCTTGACGCACCTCGATTTGCTTTCGTGATGTAGTTTGCTTTTTGTTAACGCATCACTCGGCATGGTACTTTAGACTAGTTGATGTGAGTAGCGTTTTTGTATATTATTTCCACTAATCACCGTATCTATGTTTCCTAAACAGACTAACATGACGAACAAGTGGAGGGGCAAAAGAAAATTAACACACAACAGATAAGATTACGCTTTATCGTATAGCCTGTTGTTTTTGCACTGCATAAGCTCAAACGTTTGCTTTTTTTCCATTTTATTACATAATCCTGATGGAAAATAGCCAAGTTTCAGCTGGTAGATTTTAAGGCTTCTCACGTACCTCTGCGCATGGTTTCGATGATCAGACGAATTTCAAAATGTCATTCTCTTTTTCGTAAGCGAATGTGAATATTTTCAGAATATACCATTTGTAGAGAAAACGCTAGGTAGACATCTTCCATTCAGTGGCTCGTCTCTATCCTATTGACGTTCTGTTACTGCAACGTCGCTGAAAATATACTCAAGCGCATTTTTCTATTAGTGTTTATGACATCTACTAAATGCTTTAAACCCGTTATTTTTAATAGATGCTTAAGTGGAATTCTTCTACGATTGCTAAATACAATTCTTCGTCTCTTTCTTGTAAATTATAAATAAAAGAGATACAAAAATATATATATAACAGATAATAATGACACGTATTCACAAAATGAATTGATTGCAATTTTGTTTGCATTTATTATTTCGAATTACGTCAGTTTGTAATTGTTGTTGCTGTCGGTTGGTTTGTTGAACTTTAAATGCTACCTACTCACACTGTTCACAGCTTTTCCGTCTCCGATCGTTATTTATTATTCAGCATAATAGCAATAATAATAGAAGTAATAATAGTTTTTCGACTATTAATATAATCGATTTTAATAATAATTAATTAATTATAATAATGCTTATTACAATAATAATAATAATAATATTTATAATATTCATAATTACACAGATTTACATGACAGAGTTACGCGTGCTGCGCTATACGCCCGTCTTCTTCCTTTTCTTTATCGTTATTGTTCTCATTTATTATAATATATTCATCATCATCACCGACCCCATAGGTATAGTCGTGTGTTATGATTCGCTTCCTCTAACGTTCTGTCATTTTCCCTCGCGACCCCCCTCCCCTCTCTCGTTTTCAAACTACTCATCGATCTAACCACATTCGATATCGTCATTTTGCCATGTTTTTTTTTATCATTGATCGCATCATTCTTGCGTCTTTCCGGCTCTGGCTCCCGCTTGATATATATATATATATATATATATATATATATATATATATACGCTCCACATGTCATCTGTCTCCACGTAGCCTTGTGAATGTTCGCTCTCTTTCCTCTCTCTCCCCCTTTCCCTCTCTCTTTTTCCCTTGACAACTTTCATTTGCTACGAACGAATTTCCATCTATCTATCTATCCTGTCCTTGTTCCTGCCCTAACATAGTGTTTGATGTATGTGGACCTGGTAAATTCTTGCGCTTCTAGGACGACATTAATCTGACCACCAAGATTTGTTGCTGTTGCCGAGACGCCCGTACGAAAATATGTGCGCGGCCACCACTGAACCATCTTTAAGACTTTTGCTGAACACGTTCGATTCTTTCTGCGCTCGATTTGTTGACGGCTCAGCCCACACATACAAATCCTTTGGTGGGATGAGTCAGTGACTTTTATTATCTACTTCATAAATCTATCAACTTCTACTATGTCATTCGTTGTTTCTGTTTTTTGGCCATTTTTGCATCTTTGCATCGGTTTCTCAGTCCTATCGCGACATCTCGGCATACGATTGGTCATTTTTGGCTATAAACATGAGTGGGTTCGAGTGCGCTTAGCAAAGCCGAAATTCGAAATTAGTGGTCAAATCATGCACGTTCCAGTCTGTTGCTATATCTGCTTTCTGATTCGGGTTTCTTGCAACGTTCGGCACACGGGATACAACCAATTTTTCATAGGGAGGACCTGGTTGTTACACTTCCAGCATAGATCATTAATAGTATTTTCTTTTTAGCATTAGTTGTTATCATCAACATTGTCGTTATCGTCTTTATATAATTATTCTTTTTCACGTTTATCTTAATTGTAATCTTATCGTAATATTTATAATATTGGTACTAATAATCATCTTCGTCATCATATCAATAGTTGTTTATCTTTGTTGTTTGTGTGTGTGTGTATCTTGTTTTGTTCTATGTTTATCTCTATAGTTATAATCGTTACTCTATTACAATACACCATTACTGCATATTCCGACGACTTTTGCATCAGGGTCGCCCACTGGCGGCTTAGGCGGCGTTACGGGTACGCTTTGGCTGTTATATTCATCATCCATTTTTATCATTGTTATACTATATTATTTCCCTCCTCCTCCTCCTCCTCCTTCTCGTTTTCCATTTTGCTGTAGTTCGACATGAGTTATATAATTAATATAATCATCACTATTATCCTTATATAGTTATTTTTCGGGTGAGTTTGTTATTTTCTGTTTCCCTAGTCTAAATAACGCTCCTGTTTTTGTGCTTCTGGATTTATGGTTGTTGACTTGTGTGTTTGCCCTTATCACCCCCTAATGCTTGCTACTAATGTTTTAGCTTTGTCCTCTGTTTTTCTTTGTGAGCTGGGTTCAATTCATGTATATTGTCAGTTACGATCTTTTTTTTTTTTTTTACTAGTTGTTGTACCTCGTCAAGTCTGTGTCATAGACGATAACGGTATCAATAGTTGTCGTCGTCTTCGCTTTTTCTGATACACTAAATAATAATCAATCAATCAACCAACAACAAGAAAAGAGGTCTTGCTTTCAAGATGACTAGATTATTTGCCGCTACGCTTATTACTATTATCATCGTTTTTTACCATTCTAGTTTGCAGTCAGTTTTTTCAGTGTGTCGCACTCTACCTTTTCATCTGTTTCATGTTAGCTTCGTCCGGTTCTATTGTGCTTTCTTGACATATGTTGTACTCACGTGAGTACGTGGCTATTTATGATAATCCCCATAGGTAACTATAATATTAGCATTACTGCCCATAGTATATTATATCTATGTGCATTTACGATCATATTTCTTCTATCTTCCTCATTATGTTAGTATTATTATTATTATGATCAGCGTCATTGTTCTGCGATTCGATCAAATTACCCTCTTTTTCGTTCCGCTTTTGGCGTCGTCACTGTTTCACGTCAGTGCTTTGTGTGTGTCGATCTGATGTCGATGTGTTTATTTATATGGCTTGCCGATCATTTTGTTACTTATGCCCATCCCATCGTCTGTTTTGTATCTAGTTTAGCGTTTTCTTTTACTCGTCTCGATCAATATCAGTGATCAACTGTTTTGTTGCAGTACTTGTTGTCTGTTTTTGTCGTTAATCGTAATAATAATAATAATAATAATAAAATAAAAATCAGCATCATCATTAGCAGTATCTAAGTGCATATACCTTGTCTTGTACACGGAAAGGGCGAAGAGGTTTACGCGATATTGGCCAACAGAAACAGCATTAGTTCGTGCCGACACCTAATACACCTGCCCACATGTATAGTCTCTATTTATTTGTATAGTGGTTTCCCTGGCCAGCGACGACAGTGCACGTCTGTGATATATATATATACATGTATATATCAAAGTACCATGTCAATGCCTAAATGCACTGGAGAAGATCGGCCAATGCTGTCTTGTACACACCACTAGCCAAAAGCAGGTCTTTCCTTGCCAAACCAACAAATGAAAGCGAACTGGGTTAGGTGATTGCGAAATATATCTTAGGAGTTGGGTTTTGAAGAAGATGAAATGAGTTTGGCGCCAAAGGATGCCACCCAATAGGGCTGTTCGTTGCGGGCAGCAGTCAGTTATAGCGAACGATAAATTGGACTATTTATGTCGGCCTCTATTCGTACATTATGAAATCTTATCCGTGTTTGTATGTTATACTGTTGGTTCGTAGGTGTCCACACGAATTTGCTTAACGTAGGCCGTTATCGTCTTCACCCCTGGCGGACCGACAGATGGTCTTATCGCGACAAATGGAACGCATCGGCATAGCGATTCTTACCATTACGACCTGTAACATCCAACAACGATGCCAATAACAATTGTAGAACGAAACTCGTATTGAAACCATGTCTGGCGTTACGTCTGCTTTACGTAAAGCGTTTAACGCTCGAACTGGCGGTCGGCTGAAGAAGGACATTTGTTTTTTTATTTTACGGTAAAGGGACAACGCCTAAAAATCGCTCTGCCCATGAATACCTGTGTCGCTGATAAGAATAACTACCAGCCCGTCTGGCACTACTCGAACGACGTCAAATTGCGTACAATGCTACACAATCTCTACAGCGTGACGCCAATTCGCTATACAATAATAATGTTAACATTAGCAGTAATAATTCTTCTATTTTGCACTCTTCGTCAGCATCGGTTATCCTTATTTTTTTATTTTCTGTTTGTCTCTTTCGATTTCTTTCTTTTCATAATGTGTAATACCTTTAGCATAGAAATTATTTGCTGACGATACATTGTGGATGGTTTTCTTTTGTATGTCTGTCTCTTCATTTGTTTTATTACTCGTCAGCGTATGCACAAAGGTCTCGGTAAAGGGAGACCACTCAGTTTGTTGCGGCAAAACTGCAGAGATCAGTTTCTATCCTAACGGATAATAATAATAATAATATTTGCAATCGCAATACTTACTTGAATAATCACCTTGATATAATAATAATAGCGTACTCTTATTATCAGTAATAGTAACATTGGTTGTTTGGTTTGCTTGTTGGGTGTGTGATTATTATTAAAAGTAGACCCGACGCCACCTGCCAACCAGGATGGCCAGCCCTGCGGAAGCGGATAGGGAAGGCGGCCAGTTAGGTACAGTCATTACATCGTCTATACGACGCGACCTTGTCTAATCGAGTCGTTGCTCCTTCGTCGCCTGAATTACACTGGATTGGTCACGTGGCTACTTAAAGATTTCTCATCGATAGCAATCAATCAGTCACTGATCATCATCATCATCATCATCTACTTTAGTTCAGCAGTTTGTTTACTTCTGTCAATACGGTTTTTGTTATTGTTTCATATATATATATATATATATATATATATATATATATATATATATACTGTTTTTGTGATGCCAGAGGATACATACATCACCGTACACACACTTACCGCACCCGCAAACTGCTGGGGCACAATCATACCACTTCATTCTACTAATAGCTTCTAACTTTCGCTCAGTGTCGTTTTCGCTCTTACTTCAGTTGTTTCCTCATTCTCTCACACAGTTCAAACTCAGTTTTGTTGTATTATTCATTGTTTAGTTAAAAATGCATATAATCACGTTGTGTGTTGTCAGCGAAGGTGCTAAAACAACACCGCCCACCAGTATGGCTTATACATTTATATTAGAAAGTAAGTATTGGATAGACAGGCTGGGCTCGAAATACGACCCGCACTTTTCTTTTTCAGGTTCCCATTTTCCGTGTGGCAGGCAGCTGACAAGCAGAGGACATCCGGTGATTGGAGGCGATCAACGGTCAGCGACTCGGTCTTTGTTTGGGTTCGCCAGTCACTTGAAATAAACTTACGCAGTGGAATTTATAGTGGAGGGACGACCACAACTTGTCTGTAAATGAGTTCACAGGATACTAAGTTTTTTCCTGCTGAATAAATACAATTTTTTGGCTTAATGTCGCCATCGCTTCGATCGCCGCTCCTTTGAAGCAAATATCAATTTAAATGACGTTTAGCTCCCTGTTTGTCTCTATTCGACCTCGTCACCAAGTCATCATTCGGTCAATATTGTCGTTGACAATTAGTTCCTTTTCAAAGCTTCCGCTGTTAACCCAAGACGTAGCTGAAGGCAAGGTCGCGTATTGCTTCGCACCTCTGCGTCGTTATGGCTTTGGTTTAGAGATCATAAGTGATCAGTTTCATCATTAACTTCCTTACGAATGTCATTATCGTTATCACCGTCAACGGAGATCATTTTTCCTTTGCAAATTTCTTAGAAACCAAATGCGGTCCGGTCCGGTTCGGTTCTTCCTGTCATTTGCACGCTGTACTTGTCGACTACACCTAGCGGTACTATGCTATCGGTCAGCATCACTCTTCTTTGTAAGTTCATCATCATCTTCTTCTTGTTATTATTATTAGTTATTGTTATTGTGTATCATTATTACCTTTATCGCCATCATCATTATCAGTTTCATCATCATTGGCAATGATAGCGAACAACATCCTCTAAACTATTATGAAGTAGTGATACTGAATCGATCGCTGTCTAGACCCAGACGGAGCACCGCCTAATGCGTGGGAACGTCTGTCGTCGCTCCCTGGGACCATAAACATTTCGTTTCTTCTTTTTTCTTACTGCGCCTCTGAATCGGTTTTTTTTTCCGCTTGTGCTGTAACTGCTGCCACTGCCGTCACTGTTTTTGTATATCTCTTACGACCCAACAAATGACAACAGCCAGCTAGCGATCCCACAGGCTGTTCTGCATATACTTGCCCTCGCGCCCCAATATCTTTGCTTCATCGGCTAAATAAACATTCATTGACCATTATCATCACCGTCATTATCATCAGTTATCACCATGATAAATCTGTCCCTTAATATGAAGATTATAAATCAAGGTCAAGATAAGGAAACTATTGTTCCTGTTATTTTACTTTCTTCATCGTATCATCGCTGATAGATCGATCATTCACAGATCTCACCGTCAACCCCGAGACCGACTTTTCAACCATCATATATTTTCCTTCATGGATGGTCTATACTCGTCAACTCGTTAACATCTGGCACCGCTGCCATCTAACTGGATGCTAATGTCATCGCATATGTCTGCACAATGGCCCTGACGACAGCGGCGGACATGATCGCGACATAAGACCAAGAGTGCTCCGAGCGCCTCTCAATATCACTGGGGTATAAGAGGCTGACTGAGGGCGCAACACACTGGGAGCGAATACGATTGCAACAGCTGTAACCACATCGAATATAATGGACAGGGAAGGAAGACAAGTTCGAGGACTCCACTTCATGTTGGGCGGCAACGAACCACAGACAAGGTGTAAGATAAATAGAATACACAGGCGACTGTAATATGTAGGTTCGACGTCACGTCCTAAACATAAAGGCGGATTCGGCTAAGCCGATATACCTCGTCCCGTCGATGCGCGGCTCCCTCAGAACGCGATCCTGTAGTTCAAAAATTCGACCACTTAAAGTGGCGCATACAATGTGTTAAAAGAAAATCTCATAAGAACATACAAGGACGCACTTATATCTTCATGTTCGCTTTATATATATATATATATATTCTTCCCTTCCTTTGTCGTTACTGTTGTGATGATCGAAATCGCAGGACAACGCATCATCTACCGTTTGCTTTCTGCAATTGCTCAGTGTGCGTGAAAAACATTCATTCATCATGTCGTTTGTAGGTAGATCCTGGCGGCTTCAGACGAAGGTGACATGGTCTAGAACACGTTGGACTTTGTTGCTGATTTGGGAACGGTAGCGGGGAGTTGGCAACTCGCTGTTGTTAATAGCGGGAGGCAACTCAGTCCCTGTCGCGTATCTTGTTGAAGTCGTTGAAGAAGTTGTTGACGTAGTTGTCGAAGTCGTCGAGGTTGAACGACGGTGATCACGCGGAATGCTCTATCTTCACGTCTCGAGCCATAAGAGCCTGCAGAAGAGGCTTGAAGTTCTCCTGCTCCTGAAGGAGGGCCTCACTGAAACAACAATAACCACAAAACAAGGCACAAAACAGAGAAAACTACAGAGTTTAATCTACAAACCCAGTTTTCACAGGGAGGCATAGCTAAATCCCTAATACAAAGGACTATTATTAGACCATTAGTGATAGAGTCGAAAGGATCAGGTCATGGAAAGGAAGCTATGGCGGCAATTAAAGTTAGGCTTGGATCTTCAGGAGCGAACATCATAACGAGAATTTTGTATAACGCATTTATGTGCAACCACGGGGATACGAGATTTCTACGGTGTCCTACAAGGACAGTGTACAGTCATCATTCTAATCGTATGACGCATTCAACGAAAATTGTTGACGTGAGTCATGAGCAAATGTATCAGGTAGCCAACGAAATGAAAATCTACGTTCTGCTACTTATCCTATGCAGAAAACATAATAGCTTTGATTGAAGCAGTTCTATGAGTGAAATTGCTTCGCATTACGTTTCTAAATCGTGTGTATGTATATATATATATATATATATATATATATATATGACACTGCTGTCTAACACAGTAAAGAAAAATGACATTCACAAGACTATAATATCATGCATACAGGCAACAGTACACTAAAATCTATGTACATCTGTGCAAAAGTATGCTTATTTCTAATGCAGTTGTAGAATACATGTACTTATTGCTTTGACTGCCACCGTTATTTAAAAGCAACAAGATTTTTAGTTGGTTAGGGACTGTGACATAGATCTGCCTCAGGAGGAGGATCAACTGAATAGAGTCAACGGAAAACGAAATAAGATCATATTTATTAATAGATATAGTAACATTTTGACTGTGGAATTAGCATTGAACGCAGGATCGTAGGGTAGAAGTAAGTATACAACAAATGAGATCGATTAGTGAAAGTTGCGGGTAAAAGAGGGAAAAAGTACACTATACTTAAAGGAAAAATGACACGGAACAGGGAAAATTATTAGCATCGAAACTGAAATTAGCTTAAAATAGATCAGAGAGAGAAAGAGAGCGAGAGAAGCCGTCCTGAGAGGGACTTACACAGATCTAAGTGGTCCGAAGGTGATACAGAGGTGTGGAGTGGAAGTCTTCTACAATCAGGGTGGTTGTAGTCGTGATGTGCCCATATATTTGTTTGTCTAGTTGAATAACTGTTTTTATTGTTATTATATTGTGGATAGGTGTTATGGGGTGTTTTTTTTGCGGCTTTCATTGTATCGTTCGTGCAAGAGTCGGGGATTTAGTGATTGACCGACTAATGCGTTCGTTGGAGATTGAAGATATGGAATATAACGTATGCCTCTTCGCAAGATCAACAAACAACTTCCGTATTATATGCATCCACTAATAGCTCAGGATTTGAGGTCCGTAGTTCGGTAATTAACAACCTTTGTTTTTTTTTTGTGTGCGTTTAAGTATATACCCTCTGGCTGGATTTTACATATTTGTTATTCTGTCCTCTGCCACATCGCAAGTGTCATAGTTGTATACACTATCCCTACTTGTATTGGGCCATATCAAGATATAATAACAACAGTTAAACTATTCACATTCAGCATCTCGTTTAGTTACTGTTACTTTCTGCCTGTTCTGGGGAGATCAATGTGGCGATTAGTTTGTATCTTGTACCCGTGTACCGAAAGATAGCTATGCTACTATGCATGAGATCGGAAATATGTCTAAGATAAGATATTTCTTCACTATGTACATTAGGACCTTATTGTCCATTTATAT
>NW_019215173.1:0-23102 GCF_002532875.2 Varroa jacobsoni | reverse complement strand
CATTGTAACTGGCGAAAAGATGTCCGTCTAGCTGCACGTATTATTGACATGTCTGCTTGGAAAACGTTTTTGAAAAATAAGTACGGGGCAATGCAAAAATCTCCTGACAGTTTGTCAGTTATCTGTTTTTCTACTTCACGAGATGCAAAATGGAGACTAGCATACTGTCAAAGGACTTCCGCTATATATATATATATATATATCTATATATATATGGTCATTGACCTATTTCTATCGTTTCTACTGTAATACGGTAGCTCTAATCATTTAAGCGATACCTTTTATCCTACGAATTTACAGACTTAGAATCTCATTCTTATTAAAATGCTAATTATACATATATATATATATATTTTTTTTTTTTTTTTTGTAGAAATGTAGGACAGTTGTTTTGACAGGAAATTAGGTTCTGATAGTCCTAGCAACAGATAAAAATGACTCACGATGATGATTTAATTTTTACTATTGACAAGGTTTACATATCAACAAGTAGTTCCTTCGTCGACAGGAAAAGTGGTTTCATCAGGTTTCCAAGAAAGTTTCTTTTTGCAAGTAGAACTTCCTCTAACAAAAATAAACCTGTCGAGTCTTAACTATTAAGGGGAACATTTTGAAAACCTCACCTTTTCGCAGCAAACGGATGTTTGCTCAGTAAAATGGGGATATTTTCTTCGAAAAAATCAGGCTGACGCCTTTAGAACGAATGCGAGAACTGCTCACAGACGCCTGAACAGCACGGCCTACAATCTTTCCCGATAAAAAAAAATCGTATTATACTTTGGCTTTGTGCCTAAATAGAATCGCTACCGCTACGCCGCATACGCCAGATAACTGAAGTTGTGCGAACGTTCGAGGATTCCCATATCAGAGCTTTTAAAGCTAACCCCCTATAGCCCATCTATGCATTCTTCTATAGACAGATAATGGGACTCCTATTTTTCGCTTAAACGGTACGTAATAAAAATCGTTCCGTAATAAAAACATATTTTCCAAACGTTAAACACTCACCCTAACATCACAAAGCAAAGCGAAAGGCTGGTGATTGGTAGATTTCACACACGATAAATAGGTACGTTACCATTTCCATTTTCGCCTCCAAAACATCCCTAACTATGTTGTAGCAATAGCAAGCTCCAATGCACTGTTTCTAAATACGCACGATGACATAGGGATGGACGTAGAATCATTGAATATTGTGCTTTTTTTTAACATCGAGATTGCTTCAACTCATACAAGTAAGCGATTCTGTTGCATTCGTTTTGGCAGATAGAAACGTTTACGGAAAACGGATACGTTCTAATTTCTTCACACAACTTCCTGAAGTGGTTTTACGTATAAGACCGCTTAAATCGGCGTTGCATCACATCAAAATATGGCAAAAGTATCTAGGGCAAATTAGACACTCCGTCACCGTGCCCTGCTTAGAATCTCGCAAATACTGCTGGCCACCATCAGTACACATGATGGCTAGTTCTGCTGCACTCAACTTCGCCGCCCGTACCTGTGTAGGTGAATTGTGTTTCTTTTCGCAGTAGTTAATGCTATCCCTGGTACTCGCCCCCTGGTCCCCTGTAGATTTTTCTTCCAGTAAAGCAACTTCTGCCAAAGAAATATGAGGACTAACCATCGCCTTTTCCCTTTTCTGACTTTCTAAACCCGTTTCTGCCGTCTAAGCAGACGACTGCGGACAAGCAACGCTGTATGGGCGACAGTAACCTTCTCTCTTTCCTTATTGCAAGGACAGCTCTAGCTTTTTAGTCGAGACTTTCTGTTGGCGTGGTACACCTTCAAACCCAGCCTATCCAGACAGTATGGACTCGCTGCCTTTTGCGGGCGATCCTCGAGTGGGAGCGGCAGCAGTAACGAGGAAGCCGTCAACGAAGGGTCATCAGCTAAAAGAACCAACTGCCTACCATTGGGCTCGGCCTCATACTGTCAATCCATGAAAGGCAAAGAGTGGCAGGAAGAAAAGGCGAAAGGCGAATATGGGAGAGCTTGGATAGGGCCGAGGAATGAGCGAGCCTATTCTGCTTATAGCTTGGGTATTGCCTCCGTGACCTTGTCCAGGACAAATGAGCCCTCTTTTTCGCACTCGCTCCCTGGCCCGTCCGCCCACTCACTGGCTGCTTCTACTCTTGCTGCCATCGCCGCTACTACTGCTTCCTGCCGCCAAGAATACACCAACAGCATGCCGAGAAAGACCGGAGGGATTGAATGACAGGTTGTAGTAATAGAACAGACCAAAAAGTGTGCTTCTTTCCTTCAGCTAACAAGACACCAGTAGCATTAGTAGTGGTGGTCGGCGGTCGAAGGCCTTGTGGGACCCGAGGACGATGGAGTCTTTTGTTCTTTTTCTCTCTGGGCCTTACTCTCCTCTTTCTAACGCCTAGAAGGTCCTTCTACCTTACCCTTTGGTCAGGTCCTTGTCCTTCGCTTCTCGCTTGGACCGTCTATGAACGTGGGAACGGAGGGCCTCTTTTTTTCTTCTTCTGATGTCCCTTTCCCATCGGATATGAGGCTGTTGGGTCGTGCAAGTAGCTTTGGCATGAACACTGCGAGCGCCGGCGGTATAACCTGAGGTTACTACTGACGGTACCGAGGAATTGGTATAAAGGATTGCTTTTTGTTCTTAGTCGCGCGTTTTTCCACTCCCTTCTTTCCTGTACATGGACCCTAGACTACAATCCTGCTTCGGAGCACCATAGGAAAAAAGAACAAACTTTCAGGAGTCCCAGATTCGCTCCTTCCGTTTTCTCTTCCCTCCGTCTTCTCTTCTTCTTTCCTTATGGGGCACGGACAGTGCGAACCAAGCAGGGGGACAGTAAAGCCTAAGCATAAGACCCCAGGGGTCTTTCGGTTGGTCAATCTGACCTGACGGGAGTAAGCATCCAACCAGTATGGCTTCGCAATACATTGGTACCCTTGTCTTCGATGCTGGCGCGGAGGAAAAGACCGAAGCCAAAGCTAACAGGCACTTGGGGCTCCGTATATACATAGATTCGTCTAAAACTGATCGGTATTTGGCACTTGCTGGTCCGCTAGACCTAGTTATACCTTCGAAACTGACGTTGCTGACGAAACCGACGACATGATGTCTCAATACTTGTCCACGGGAAGGAAGGGAGCAAGGCGTTACGGAAAGGGCAGGCCAAAACAAGGCCAACTTGATCGCGAGAAACCTGCAAAACATACGATGCACTACTACGGTATTGGATTTTCTACTATTGCTGTTTGAACATTGTAACAATCAGGAAGCAGAAGCATGGCTAGTCTTGATGTCGTCCTTGCCGCTGTATGTTTGGTTGCTGTATAAAGCGGACAGAGCTGATAGAGCGATCTTGTTCTCCCTAGAAAAGCAACCACCAGGTCATATATTTATCGAAAAACGGCCTCCGCCCAACAGTCGCTCGCCATTGGTAGTTACACTGTTGAGAGATATACGGAGGGAACCAAACGAGATCGTAGAGGGCGCCAGGTCAGCCGTAGCCACTTGGCGGCCAATATGGTAACGGTTAGTTGGTATTACATCGAATATATAGCGAATAGCTCTGCATGCAAGTCGTCCGCATCGAAGGCCACAGCAGCGGGCAAGGTCCTAAAAGACGAACAACATGAAGGTAACGGGTCGTTCGACTCGACGGTTATGGAATGGTTAGCATGCCAACGATAGTTAGCTCTCAGTGACTTTCAAAGGCCCATGTCACCACAAAGATTTGTGACGACGAATACCGCTATGGAATAGTGACAAGATCAGGCAATGCGAGCCCATGCGGGTACAAACCGCGCTTACAAGAACCAAGACCAGCAAGCATTCAAGATATCACATACACATACATGCTGGTCAATAAGGAATGGTGGACGTAAACGTCACTCAGTAAAGATCTGCATTCCCTACGAATCTTTTCCGTGTCATATTGTTCGCCGGTGTTCCTGTCGACTTCTACGTCGGCCATGGACAACAAAGACAGGACAATGTTTCATGTCCGCTGCACAACGTCGCCAACAAGAGCGCGGAACGACCTGTGTTTGCTGCAGTAATCTAGATCGGAGATGGTAGCCACGGTAGCGGTCTGCTGTGTAATTACGTTGATCTTTAGCGTGCTAAGTTATGCGCTCGACGCGGCGATAAAGAAGAGATCATCTAGGTTTTTGCGGCGCAGGCGGAATCGGACCAGATTCAGCAGATTTGGAGCCGTGGACGCAATAGCAAGCTGATATAAGTGTTGCAACAAGATATGGTCATGTGTATGCAACCAAAAGATCACCGAAGAGGACGTTATATAAGACGCTCGTTCGCTTGCGGGGGTTTCATCAAATATGATTACAGGAGAAAGACAAAATGCTATGGGCTACCGAACGGATAGTGAGTGCAAAAGAAGAAAACGTCAATACGACGAAATTCAAATTCATCAATAACATTCTCATTGTTCATGATCGTAATGGCAAAATCTGTGTATCTTTCTATAAGCAAGTGATAATAAAAATGGGGGGTGGTAAATTATTTGATATTTTCCCACCCCCCATTTTTGTTTTTTTCGTTCTGTAGCATTTGATGATAAAAATGTGGTTTTGGAACCACTGAATTTATAGAAATGTTTCCAAAGTTGGATCTTTTATTTAAATTTACAGTGTCGAGACCGAACAGTCATTGTGATTTGTAAACATCTCGTAATATTACAAGCCTATTGCTACCAATGGAATATGTCTAATTGGAGTAATAACTTTATATCATGATCTATTGCGCGAAGCCTGTCGCTGAATACTTACCCTGACCGATCAGTGTTACAGAGGCGTCCTTGAAAAGCTGTGCCGTTCGATTAGCTCCTGTTTTTTTACTATTGGTAATAAGGTTTCGTTACGGACGGCTTTTATCATTTACCAGTTTATTATTCAGTACTTTTCAGTAGTAAAATGACTGGACAAGTAAGATCTCAGGCGCTCGAACGCGCGGGCTGACTATTATGCGGTTTGGATCGCGCCATACTCGCCCCTCACACGACGGTATAAACAACAGAATAAGCTGTTTACACTATCGTTTGTATCGTTAGTGTTCTTTGCTATTGTTTGGTAGTACACACGTGTCAGGGATGTAATAGCGATACCGAAGTTCTGTCAAAAAGATATACAACAAAAAATATTATAAAACTGGCCAAAAATTGAATGTCACCTAGTTTCTATTTAATGTTTACGTATACGTACTCGTAGCGAAATAATTACCACGGGTAAAACCTCCGGATATTTGCTAACAGCAGATAAACATCAGTAAAATAATTCGTCTAGGAATCGTATATATGAGTTTGTCCGATTTGGGCTAGGACGAACGAACCTAGTAACGTAGCAGTAGTAGTAGTAACGAAGCTCGCCGCAACTAGTAATGAACTGGATCCTACGCACATCCCATTATGTATGATAGCATATCACAACAAACATTAACATAGATGTATCGCTCCGTCCGCCGCTGAATAATCCTCGTCTGCTCGTATGGCCGTTTTGGGCAATAAAAGCTTGGTACGTCATTTACTCGACCTGGTGTATGCCACCCAATTAACCTCTGAAGTTCGCTGATGATGACTTTTCGAACCTACAGCAATCTCACAGATCCCATCACAAGAAGCCCTGTTCCGTATGGTACCCACGGCTGTCGTTCGTGACCTCCGCTGAGCATTAATACAAATGGCTATTTCTACGCGGTGCAAAATGGTGGTTCCAGCAAAACAACGATGACATCGTGCCGTAGACCATAACACTGCCTTTGCCTTCTACCTTTCCCGGTTTCACTTTATTCTATTACTCAGATAAGCATAGTGCGTACATTGGCATCCATCAGTCGTAATGGCCATACGAGCAAGTCGTACATTCATGAATTGGCCGAACTCAAGAAAAACGAGCGTCACCCGTACGCGCCGTGTCTGGTATCAAGTTGAACTGACTATCTAACTTCGTTGGTTACCGGCGAGCTATTCACTAATGGCAGCAAAACCAAAGGAGCTCTATAGGCCGTAGTGGTTGCCATTGCAAATCAAGGGCCAGTAACGGTGGGGCGTAGCAGATCATACCTAGAAGCGCTTCTATTTTCTGGAGGCTCCCGATCTTACAGGTCTCTATGGAACTTCGACATAGTCAGCGATAGCAGCGTAAGCAGTAACAGTAAGAGAACCATCACGACCACAACATCTTCCGTCGTAGAGCCGTTGAACGCTACAACACTTCTCGTTGTAATACAATATCAATACAAACTACACCAAAGGACGCTGAATCGGATGGCTGGAAGGCCTAGTTCTGAAAGTGTTTAACCATCTGTATATTTGACGGTGCCGTCGTCACGCTGTTAGCGGCCTGTGTTGACGCTGAGAGATTAATCCGTAGCTCACGCCAAGTGTCGGCACGAACGAGGTGAATCAACAGACGTTTTGCAATTCTAGTAAACATCACCAACGTCCACTCTCGATGAGGCTGACGCGAGAAGATATTAAAGGTAGCTTGTAAGGAAATTGTCACGAAATACCCGAAAATATTAGCAGCAGAAGGAGACTTCGAAGGAAAAATTAGAGCTCATTAAAGAGGCTGCGGTAAGGCAATTTCGGTCGCTGGAAGAAAAGTACTAGAACAAATGAGCAACAAAAAAAGTATTGCTACCAGTGATAACGTTAATAGGGAGCGGAAAGGCGCTTTTTACTTTTTACTAACTACTATTACTAACGGAATTAGCTTTTGCCTGTTAACAGTGGTTTGAGAGAGATTAGTACTATGAGTGAATTTGTAGAGGGCTCGGTTGAAGCGTTTACCGGTGTGGCGTAAGAGCAACTTTTGCCTCTTGGTCCTTCGACTCAACTTAGAATGAAAATCGACCCGATCAGATTGACTTACACAAAACAATAATTACCGTATGACGTCTAGGTTAAATGCTGGCGTGTTCTATATTCGACCTTATCGTAAGTACGATTAAACATAGGTCGCTGGCTTTTCTAATGAGGATTCTATTGTCTAGCATTTACGCCCAAAACGTTCATAGGCCAAAGACGTTGCATTCTAAGTCATACAGTGGCTTTTACGCGAGCAGAATGAATTTGCGAATAAGATACTGATGAACTGTTGGGTCGGGAAGAAACATTGGACTAAACAGTAAGACGTACACGTTGGATAAGTATCCAGGCCTCCTCTAAAGTATAAAACGCTTAAAAAGGCCATTTGACAAACATGCTAAAGCGAGCCCTCTCGTAATATCATTCGATTTCCGTTGAAAATACATTAGCTAAAGATAGTCACAACGTTGCCAGGAGTGCCTGAGCTTCCAAGAGGATGATGTATTAACGTCGTCTTGCTACAGCGGGCATACGATCAAGGAGCGACCCAAAAACCGCACCGCTCATGCCATTGACTCGCACTATGTTTGGCGTGAGGTCCACAACCCGAAAAGGAAAACATACGGCCGCCAAGAAATCAATGAATATATGCAACTCAAGTGTCCTTCAGCAAATCATTATAAAAAGCAAGGTTACGTGCAAGAAAATGACTCTTTCAGAAGATCAGTCAGAGTTTCATAGCCTCATCGAACGTCTTTGACCTCTAAAATGAATTATCGTTACAACTGCTTGTTCGTTAGCGGTGGCATATCACTGTCGTTGCATAGTATTATCGATGCTGATAATTAACCATTCGTATTTGAAAAAATCACAAAAAAAAGGCCAAAGAAATTCTAGAAGTGCAAATTGTGTTAGACAATGCGACCACATTTCTATACAAACGTATATTCATAGTTCGGTTAGAAATTCGCGCGCCACCAATGGACCTGCTGTTTGCGTTGTTTGTAAAAGGCACGATGTTGACTCCGCCGACAACGTTGGACGGCATGCAAATTCAATTACAATCTATAATAGCGAACTAATGAGCTATAGACAACGAATCTTCTCAGGCATTATTCGCGAGAGATGGGAGGTTCTAGTTCTCTGATAGTCGTGTCTTCTTGCGGGTCCTGTATACGAGCCATCGGCAGCAGCCAACTTCGAAAAATTCGGTGTAATGACGATGGCATGAGGCTCTAAAATCACGCCAGCGGACATATGAGCATGAGGTGTAAATATCGCATGCAGAAAAATCAGAAGTAAAGTGAATTAGGGAAAATATTTCAACAGAGAGCGATCGCTAGGTCGCCAGGCAGGCGGATATGTGTCCACTTTTCTATCTTCTGACGGGTCGCTTTTTCCAGTTAGCGACTATCGGCCAGGGTACAGTTGCATGTTTACTATGCAAAATACACTGTTATGAGATGAAGATGGTTATTCAAACGCAGGCGTCTTCTATTATACACTGGATCTTGCATCTATTTATTAGCTATATGTAATTTATATTTGATTCGGTGTGATACCTGTTGTATGTTTGGTAAAAATGATCGTATGCTGCCGGTTAACAGGACGATATGGCCGAGAGGTCCTCAGTGCGTGTTTTGTTCCTGACTATTGGTATTACTGAGACTAACAAGGTATTTAAAGGAACTGTGAAGGTTCAAAGAGGTTAACAAGGTGTCTCTTATTCCGTGGATTGGTTTTGGATGGCTCGAGTCGATGATAAATTTTTAACATGGAAAAGTAGTAATTACTACCATTTAGTGAGCGAACCGAAAGTGCTTCGAGCGCACGAAGAAACTTAAAAAGATGTACAGCTGAAACTATGTAGTTCGTAGCTTGTCAGTATCTTATAGCTTGCTCATGGTATAGCAGAAATATAGCAGAGAATGAACTGTCGCCATAGACATCAAGCTATACAGGTTGTTAGGCAAAGAATTTTTTATCCATTTTGATTATACAGCGATATTTTGTCAACCTTTATAGGAGATACCACGCTGTCCAGCTGTGCAGTTAATCGTCAGTCCATTCGTTCGGCCTACTATTTATGTTGTGAATTATTCTTTGGCAATTCAGCCTGACATGGCTCACTAGATCATTGAATAAAGCCTGCCCGTGAGTTGCTTGAAGAAGCTTTGTGTTCTCTCCACAACCGTGTAAAATTAAAAATGCCGCTAGATTACCCTGTCGAATAGAGCACCTTGCCTCGTGTGTCAGTACAGTATTTTTCGTTTTCTCTTCTCGATACGTTTTTTCATAACGGTGTGCCTAGTGCAAATCGATTGACGCTACATCATCGTGTTCCACAATATTGTTATCCGCAACGCGACGATTTTTATGACCCAGTGGATTCGACCTCTGAACCATTATCCCTTACCCGATGGCGATTACTCCACGATCGCGGACGCAATGGCCAAAGACACAGCAGTCTCCTGCTAGCCTGACTGTCTAGTTTCTGTAGTGGTAGTAACGGCGAACAGACATGTCGCCGTTCACACCACGATCAGTCCAGATAGCTGCAGGGCAAATCATGGCTCTCTGCCGGTTTTCCATTAGTTTCTTAGATTAGACTGATTCAGGCAGGTCAAGCGATCGGGTGATGTAAGTTGAGCTCGCATTTAAAGGTTTTCCATCGAATTCTGATGGTTTCTATCCATTTTGTAGCCTTTATATCAACACTTTGTTTAGTTGAGAGTCGCCTTTGGACGGAAGAACTTCATTATTGCCTGCTTTCTAGCCTAACTGTTGCACCTCAATTTGACGTATCAGGGTTCTGATGCGGCTTCTTCGGCGAGGTGTAAACCAAGGCTCATATCGTTCTGCACATTGGTTGGATTTAAAACGAACGATAAAGCTAGCGGTGAGCGCCAGTTGATGCGTGGGCCTCTTCTGCAGGTGAGCCCCGCTAGCTCGGAGTGTCGCTGCTCCAACCGGTGTTTTCGTTATCTGTGAAGCAGTGTACTTTGCAGAAATAAGAAGATGATTGTCTCCAGGGGAGTAACGTTTCATCCGCGTTTACAGTACATTACAGGCCGACATGAATTTGAAATGTTGGACTCGGAAGGTTCGAAACAATGAAATGAGGCGTTTACAGATACCACCGTATTTCTCTCTTTTTCAGGTGTGGGTATATAGACGCAATGAAATCTATTATTTACTTGATTTTTGGTGTAAAATTTCAATTTCTCAGATTTCTGAGTAAGTTTTTCGATAAGAACGAGGGAAAATTGTCCCTACACATTATTTTCAATATATTCTCTAACATTGTCTAAATAATTACATTTGTTAAATCGTTTCATATTAAATTATCTTAGATGTGCATTCATCCAAACATTAGCCGCGGCGGCGGCGGCGGCGCATTTGCGGAACTGACTGCCGAAGGGGGTCCTTGAGCGAGCCCTCATACAAAAGGGGGACCGCACATTTGAGACAAGGTTGTGTTGTTACACACACACACACACTTTTTATGTAAAACGAATGGCCAGACGGGAGGTTGTCTGTAATAGTGATGCTGGCGGAGAAGGCTATTCCTATTGAGAAACAAACTTAAAAAAAGTAGACACGTCAACACGATAAGTGAAAAGGCATCTAAGCATCTGCTGCTGCGTTTCGGATTAAAAAAAGTCCACTTCATTACGTTACAGGATTTCTAGTTATTTTGCTGAAAGCTGGTGGGTTTAGTTCTGTATTTCGGCTAAGGTCCCGTTTCCTCTGTTTCGCAACTAATAGGTTCTATTGCTTTAAGAATTGTATCTCAACTACGATTGACAGCAATGGTAGTAAGACCAACACTAATAACTAACTTCCTTATTATTATTATCATTACGAGTTCTGCACGTTTACCCAGTATCAATTTCGGCAATATTGATAGGATAAAACTAATTATATATATATATATATATATATATATATATATATAGAAAAAACTAAGATAATGTATTCCATCTATAAATATAGCTAATTGACGCTGCTCAATAATATCTATAATAACTATAAGCTTAAGATAGCTTCGAGGTCTTTTCATACGCTGCATAAGGAAGTTCTCACTAATATATTCAAAGTACGGATAACAACCGTTTTTACATCTAAATGTATATTGGCCATAAAAAACGGTCGAAAATGAACGCGACAAAGAGAAAAAAAACAGGCAATAAAACCATACCTATATCACAGATGCGTTTTAATGTATTTCATAGGTTTTCCCCCTTAGTTTATTTCAATTCGAATTATTCTACCCTTATTCTTTTGTTCGCTAGGGATTGCCATTGTGGGGTAGATGAAGGGGTTGTCTGAGTGTTCCGTACCGTAAAAGCTCACCGAAACTCACAGCATGAGCTGTGCCAGCGCCGCTACCAGCATTTTGAGCAATCGCTGCTATCGATAACTTACGTTTAGTGCAGTTTTGTATTATTCTATGGCGAGAAAATTAAAGCTGTAGTACAGGTCTAACAGAAAAGTCGGAGCTTTCTAGCCTCCCATAAAGAACAGATTCAACCGCCCGCAAATTTATATATATATATATATATATATCAATGATTTCAATAGCAGACAATTCATCTGGCAACTGTATATCACGTCGTTGTAGCGAACCGCGTCTATTGTTTGATGTCAGCTATTATAGAGACCAAAAGAATATTTAGTAGAGAGCTGCCTTTGATGGCCCTCCGAAGCTGAGGGTTTCGTCCGATTGGCCTTCAGCGGCGTCCAGCTTACCAGAAATGCCAGAGCAGAAAAACAGCAATGGCTTTAAATAGTCCAATGAGGGTCAAAGTATTGAAAGCGTACCATTGCACTTATGCATGATACTATACTTCTGCTGTTATTTTTCGACATTCTATTTCATCTATGCGCGTTTGTATGAACTACGTATACATACAATGGATAATAGAAAACGTTTCGACCTGCTTGTACACATGTACGTGCCCATCGCATAAATTTATTCTCTCACATGCATTCAAACACGTCCATGAATGAATATATATATATATATATATATATATATATATATATATATATATATATATATATTTATATAATTACTAGTCAGATTAATGGTAATATTATTCGTCATCTCGTCGACACCAAGCGGTCCATGGCGAACGTCTAACACCGACTAGTACACGCCGAAATAAAAAAACGAAAATTCTTCAAGAACGAGCGAAGGCCATCTGCGTGAATCGCTTCACAGTCCCCAGCCTCTCGGGTATTGGTAACGCCCTATCGTATGGACTGGGAAGTACTACGAACCACACTGTTCTTGCTCCCGTTAGCTATACAGGGCAGACCCGGGATCGGGGATGTAACCCAGCGGCAGGCAGCCCAGCGAAGAAAAACCGAGAGAAAAACTACTTTTTATCGTTGCCTTTGTTGCTGTCGCAAATGTTGGCCCTAATGCTCCTGGTGTTGCTTTCTATGATCGCTGTAGTCTCTTGACATTGAAGTAAATACCCATAATAGGTCCCATAACGTGACGGGCGCGGCCTAAAGCGCGAAAACCAGACACAGCGAGCCAGGAAGCAAGAAAGAGTGGGGACGGGGAGGGATCATGCCAATAACTTCGCATAGAGTGGCCGCAACAAGTTGTCGGTGAACTGATTGAATCGCCGCTGTGAAAACGCCGAAGACCAGCCGATGCATTGTCGAATGACGAGTATTGTCATGGGTAGAGAATTGACAGACTGTGTCAAGCTGGCCGGGGATGTACTGGTTCCGAAGGGAGAGCTGAGTGTCGGACAACAATCAGTTCATACAAGACGATGCGTTACGGGGATTCAATATGTTGACGCTGAGAGGCAGCGCAATGCCTTGCTGTCGTTCAGTCGAACGTGGCATCTCTTTATAGGCTCGTTAAAGGTACAGCGTCTCCAAAGAAGGCCGAAAAACGCCAGGATTGTTGGCACGTATTTACATACGCGACCAATAGACTAGCATGAGCAGACGAGCTCGCATTAGGCAAAATAACAAAAAAAGAAGACAACCAGGGTTAAATCCTAGTGACGATCTTGTTTTACAAAGTCATCGTATCCGACCGGATCAAAGATGATGGAAGCCGATATGCTGAGCGGTACTAAGTATCGATGATATCATTCGTTGGTTGATCTGGTGCATACATACGGAAATTGAATGTATGTGCCATTGGTTAATCTTTGTTTCGATTAAATTTTAGAAAGACCATATTTGCTGTACTTCTTTAGTTGTCAAGGTCAGAATGAGGATGCGTTGTGAACTTATTTTCACTGTTTCATAGCACGAACTATTTTTTACAATGAACTTTATTGGCATAGGTCACAGAATTGCGGGCATTGTTATCGACAATATAGGGCTTCTATATGGATATGTATGTATATAGGTATGTGTGTACGGTTGTCGAATAAGGTAACTAGCTATTACATATACCGTAACAGTAAACACATTTACTGGCATTCAATGCTATGCAAGGATATCGCAAATGAGCCGTTTTCGATATGAAGTCAGCTTGTTAACAATGCTTTTGTATAATGGAAACAAACAAAAATACGATGATGACTGTCTGAAAAGAGAATTAGAAACTTGGAGGAATTCGAGCGGATCAACCGTATAATGCTATTAATAGCTGACGCCATAACATCCCTTCAGCGTGAAGGCGATGGGATCTTGTCCAGAAATAAAAAGATAATATTCGTGGCTTATCTAACGCTGCTACGCTAGACGTGAGTGTTATGGCTAACGAGGAATTGATATGAATGAACAGTTACGTCCATGCAAATAAGTGGATCACCCAGACACAGATCCCAGTGAAGCACAAAAACATAGACACACGGCAAATGTTTGCTTCTTCTAGTAATTCTTCTCATTTGATTAACGGTAAAGCTGGCGTTATGGAGACACGTTTCATAAGTGCACGGTACTCACTTCTGTTCTCATCTGTTTAAATGCTAGTAACCGTCGTTACACATACGCAAAAATAGTGATCGTGAGGCCAGCATTTGTTTTGCATTATATTGTATCTATTCCTATTGCGTCCAACATACCGAATCCAGTCTGCCGTCAAATTATAGTCTTATAGGCTATTCTCACTGTGACGGTCTCTGGTACCACCCAATCTATGTGGGGTTCCGACGATCACGTTCACTTTACAGATGACAGTCCTATTTGAAGGACAACAAACAGTTCAAGATATCTAGACTTGTGGTCTCTTTAGCTATATTTAAGCTCTACTAGCTAATTTCCAAGTTAAGGTCGAGGCCTGTACAAGAAACAGGAAACCCAGGTAAGCACGAAGTCTAATTGTATCAGCGCAAACAGGCGGATAATTCCTTACGCATTTACAGAAACAAGGCCATGTCGCCATTCGGTCGTACGGCACCGTGCGACCAACCACAATCCTCATTGGCCAATCTCGGACGTAGTCACATAGTCATATTGTCGGAGTACATCAGCCATTCGTTATCGAGATAATTTTAAAGAAGAGGTAAAATACGATTTCCACGTTACGTCCCAAAGTCGGGTTGATGCATGAAGAGACGAGGTTGACTCAAGACAAATAAATAGCTGAGTTTGGCTGAATTTTCAGTTCGAACGAATTCCCACTTTGAAAAAGCAATTCGTCAAGGGCTTCGCGGAGCTCGATACTCCGGGAAAGAACAGACTTGGATTGCTCTTTTCGTTTTGGTAATATGAAAAGGAGTGTTTCTATATGGAATTCAATAACTAATAATCACCTTATCGTCTATAAGACTATATGCCTATAAGAAATATGTTGGCACCATCGTATCCACTATTTTTTTAATAGAAACGCTTTTAAAAACGTATAAAAAATAACACGAAGTACTGTTCCAACCTGTTTCCGAACCTGTCGTCGATCGTAGTGAATGAAATTATACACTAACCAAAACATTACAATGATCTATCTTACGGATGATACGTTTTTAGTGTTACTCCCAGTAAATTCTATAACACCCAGATCAATTTTCCATTTCCAAAGATATACTTCCCCGCAGGTTTTACTTTTGCTCATAGCTAACTATTTCCGCAGAACATGTCAGACTAGCATATTTTTCAGAAGCATATTTTCAGAGTGAAACTAGAAAGGCAACCTACGTTTCCGGAACCTAGATGAGCTGACAGGGCAGGTACTAATTAAACACGACGAGCTTCCATACAAAATCGCTAGCCAGACCATTCCGAAGACAGTGCACGGCAATTTCTTGAGCAAGGTTGACACTTTTAGGCTGTGTCAACCTATACATGGAACTTCATAGGCTGACATTGCGGTAAACAACTCTAATCGGTATGGCCGTGTGTCGAGATAGTGAAAGATGTTTATATATTTTCATAGGCGATGTATATGTGCCTTTTGTAGTCTAGGTTACATATATTATATATAGTGGATGATGTAAGAAAGGCATTGCAGCTCCGAGAATGGTAGGCGTGCTTTTCCTGCGTCCGTTAGTTGTTCGAACCCGTATCCATGTTGTGAGATGGGAATTGTTCAGTCTATGGGTTAGGTTAGGTTAGGTCTATGGGTTGGTTAGGGAGAAGATATTTGAAGATTTGTATTAACGTTGGTCTAACAAATTCAGTAGGTTTTGCGTCATTACTACTATTAGTGACGACGTTGTTACCTGCTCGCCCCTTTACCATCTCCAATGTTTATCCCAGTCTATTAATACGCCTAATTCTAATCGATGTTACCCAATGTTCGAGCTACTTAATCCAATAGAACCGGTAATCCCTAATAACCAAGCAAGAACGAATCTTATTTTTGACCTAAACTACTTCGCTCAAATTAAGCGCCATAACGGTGCGCATGTTTTTTTCATCCCCAATTCTTTAGTCGGCTCAGGGTGCCTATTAAATCACCTGTCCACTTTTAACCGATTCCTGTGTTCTGATTCCAGCAATATTTGATATTACGAAGTCTTCTTATATTTATAAGGGACAGAGAAAAAAAACCCAGGATAGCTAGAAATCCTTCTCATATATTTGACCCCTAACGATTGTCCTCGAAGTTAAATTTCGTGGAGCACCTCAGGTCGACCTCACCATAAGATCAAGCGATTGCTGTAATAACTTTTCAAACCCCTTTTTCCTCCTTGTCCAATTTAGAACAACTGCTATGCCAGCAACGTTACACATCAAACGGTTACTTGTTAGAGTAAACATATTGTAGGTCTGATTTGTTTGTGCCTGTCAGTTGAAGCCGTAGAAGCTTGTCCTCCTTTGAAGTAGCTAATCCGGGCACGCTCGACGCTGCGTCACTGGCGATAGTAACGTCTGGCTGAAGACGCGCGGACGAAGACAACAAGATCAACAACAATTGCTAATTTGGAGGGTAATCTCAGCGACAACAGATCAGAATACGACAATGTAAGACCTTAATATGTGTGCAGCTTCTAAAAGCTTTGTATTCTACATGAACCGGCAGGGAGCTTAATCACAGTCTAGTGATACCATAGCAAAACACAACGCGACACGCTAATTAGCATACACTGTATTTTCTATCAGAACCAAAGTAAATATCCAACTTAAATTCGAATGCGCTGAACTATAATGATGTCTTTTTTAGTCGGCACCTGCCGTCTACTAGCTGCGTAACGGTGATGGTCACGATAATAATAATCACCGTAATAATAAAAATAAGAGTGATGATAAGGCAATCAAATATAGCGCAACGCCACGTAACGTGTAATCATACCGACCGTCCTGGTACAAAAGACTCCCAATTGTACGTATCGTACGTGCGCATTCGCCTTATCTGCTCAGTTCAAAAGGCAATAGTCCTCTTCTCGTTTACCTAACTGCAAGCATTTTCATATAGTTGGCTTTGCCATGGCGACCATCACCTGGTCATACGTAAATGTCCTGGAAGCCACAGACAAACACAAAAACCTCTCACATGTATATAATCACTCATAGATGAACGCATGTACATAGACACCCGGCGCCTACATACTATAATGATATATTAATTTGTGTCGGCAATTACGCGGTGTTCTTGTTGTAAGAAGAGCAACTGCTACAAGGCTATTGCGAATCAGCAACTACTAAATCTTGACTAGAAAAAATTGAGACGCGACGCTCGCGTCGAATCAAGAGATTCGGTAGGGACCAAAACGTAGAAGCGGCGAAGCTGCTCCTGTAATGGTGGAATGGAAGGAATCGTATCGTGGGTTCGTGTTTCATGCGGGCTTTTAGCTTCGTTCGAAGCCAGTTTCGCAGCCGTTTATTATGAAACAATGGCATTGCGGCAGTGACAACGTAAGATCCGCGTAACGGCAGAATTGCGGACGGGCCCTCTGGGGAATGGGAAAATTGCTATGTCCGTCGTAACCTTATCAACAGATACGAAAAACTTCGCTGACTAGTAGCTTGCGCTTTTCCGAAAATTCAGTTACTAGCGACCCTACATATGATATTTGTTTATGCACCCATGTTTAAGGGGATTCAGATCGGGGCAGTGGTTGAAAACTACCTCATGCCCTTTGCACGTATTATTAATTGAAGCTCATAATTGTGCAGATGCTCGAACGTGAGCATCTTCCCTAAGTGCGCCAAGTAACTTATTTGGTCGTCGATGATTTTACGTAGTCGTTATAGATTCAATTCGAAATGGATCATTTTTGCGTTCCGATAGGCCCATGTTTATTAGCTACTGCTATCGTCTGCACTGCTGATTGTAATCACGAGTTGCTACCACTAATAGCACAAATGTGTTAGCCAGTCACACACATAAACACATACACACAGATCTGTCCCTAATATACACATCATAAAGGGTTGAAAACCGCGGTAAAATCTAGATGAGTTATTAGGCCTAGCGAACAACGCTTCGATCTTTAGACCACTGTGTCAAATACGCCATTAACATCGATTGAAACGTGCGAATTCTCAACGGCCAGGGATGTACCGCACCCCCTAAAAGAAATCTTTGCTTAATGTTAGAGAGTTGCACATCGAGTTAAAGAAAGGCAAATCCGAAGCTAACTAATGATCTCGGTGTACCTAGGTCGAACTTACCCTTACATCGCTAGTAATGAGTCTGAACCATTAAAGAACTGACGGCTTGCTAGGAAAGTACGCTTAATCCGTTAAGTCAGTGCACTATAGGAACGTAAAACAGAAACACATCGAAGACCAATCAAGCAGCAACGTAAATGTAGTAGAAGCTGTACTAGGGTACTGATTCTGCGACTGGATAATACCATAAAAAGTAAGTAAATACGCAAATTTTACTGCTCTATGCTCATGCCATTCTGTAAAAAGCTAATTGTTACCGAACACGAAAATAAACAGGTTTTGATCCCAAACAGGGTCATATATAATGCGTTAGTAAGGGCCAAGTACTCTTCTGGCACAGAATTGTGATGGAGGAGGTAATTCGCAACGTTATGTACATGTACACACAATTTATTAAAGCCTATATTTATTTTTTCTTGCTGTACAAATATTTACGAAAGGGGACAGCGTTCGCGGCAAGCGCCCGCCATTTCGATGAATAATCACGGGCGGAACCTGCTTCCTTAAATCAACCTATGCCTCTACTATTCAACATACACACCCCTTGTTAAAACACTCTGAAGCACTAGATAGTGAACCATGTAAAAATGTTAATTAGCAATGAAATTGCATAAGAGTTGTTTATATTTCGACCGTGGCGTGATAATATTTGTTGTAAGCATACGTATACCGACCATATCTAGTGTGTGGGCCATATTCCTGTTTACCTAATTTCTCATGAAAAATACCTAAGTTGACTTTTTTTATCGATCTTACTTTTTTTCGATTGTTTGAATCCCTTAATACTATGGGCAGACTGACAACATCAGGGTAAACATTCCTAGCATAACCGGCCGAAAAGTTGGTTAAAAAAGATGGCGGCTTGGAAGATCATTCGTGTAAAAGAGCAGATTTCCACTTGACACTATGCCCTTCCAATAGCAGCTGCAAAAACAATAGTTTACGAGCCTAAAATACGTACAGCTTACTCATAGACCTAGTCTTAATCCTTTCAGATTTCATTCCGGTTCATTTTCATACAGAGAACTGGGTTAAAAATGCAGCGTGGCGGTAGTCGCCCACAATGTTTTCCTTTCTTTTCCTTAGTAATGAGAATAATTATCAATGTTATATATATATATATATATATATATATATATATGAACTTTCTGTCCTACTTTTCTTTTTTGGTTTTTTAATTTTTAATATTAATTTAATAAAAAAGTGCTCACCTTTACCAGTTCGTTACATGTTATGCTTACTCTGTTACCCATTAAAAAATGTACCCGTTCTTTATCTAGTTACGTTAGCGCTGTGCTAACATTACGCTTGGCACGATCTGAGGTTTCTGTGAGCCCCGCCCAACGACTAAACCTTCGACTTACTGGCGTGGTATATATGAACTTGTTGTTGTGTGTAGCATTATTGCTAAACCGGTCTATTTTTTTTTGTTTGATGTTGCTATAAGGCCTGGCTATGTATGTGCTGTTGACGCTGACAGCATAAATTCACAGCGCCGTTCATAGTAGTTCAGGCATAATCGAGGCTACATGCCTGACCCGCACTTTTTGCCTTAAACAGCCCTCGGTTTGTCACATCGTCCGGCAAATTCATCATCGGGTCTATCTATTGTATGTGCATACACGTACGACGACCCCCCACGTTTATATTATGTTTTTCTAACTAATCCTAGAAATATAGAAAGCTGAAATTCATCAACGACAAGTGACAATTTGAATCGTCGGCAGAAACTGACCGCCATCAGCAAGTACCGCCTCTGTGTGGCTTCCAACAGGGTGAACAGACACTCGAACCAAATTCGCGGAACTTTGCGATGAAGGAATCTGTGAGGGAAAGGAACACTTTATCTGGGCGTACAGATTTTAACGGATGTAGTAGAATCATCGGGTAGTACACCAGGATATCCGTTGACGACGCCGCCGCCGCCGCCGCCGTTATCGTTGATTCTGACGGATTTCACTGACACAGGACGACCATGACGGCGGCATCTGGCCCCGGATTTTCACACATGTTTCGACCCAGGACGTGGTGAAGCATGCCAGAGCCAATCCTTCGCCACTGGCATCAGCTAGACGGCGTTAATACGTCAGTGTGTTGATTTACAAAGCGGATCAGATGTACTCATTCACACTTTGCTCGGTAGATGAAATATAATAGAAAAATATTTCAGCGTCAGAAGAGTTGGTTAGGTATCCGGTTTAGTGGGCACTTTCTGTGCCGTTCCTACAGAGGACGTACGATGACAGCGCACGGGTCATTATCTTGAGTTGTACAGAAACCATCTCTCACAGAATTGCGCACCGTTTCGTTTATCTTCGCTGTTGCGACTGGGTTCAAATATTGGCATCGTGTAACCCGGCTCAAGTTGCCAAATCTATACAATGTGCTAATGATTACAGCGGGTTTGTTTGACTACGAGGCATACCACCGCCGCTACACAGAAAGAGCGAAAAAAAAAAACAAGTCGCAGTCAGTAATTATTAATGCAGCGTAGGAATAATTCGATTGATCTGAGTAACGCTGTTGGTTGATAATCTTTGCGTCTCTACACATTCACATGTGGAAATTTTGCTCATTTCTTTTATTTTCTATTACGTTCAGTTGATTAGTTGGTGCATGTGCGTGCAAAGACCTACGAACTCGCGAAGTCCATTATAGAGTAACTATTGACCCCGCTAATAATAGTGCTAGTCTGTAAAATTACAGAAAAAAAATACGCTCTTGATCAGGCCTATCCTGCAATGTTTTCGAGAGATCAGGTAAAATTATTTCGTTTAGACTCGTTGGTCAGGCGAACGATGCCGTTATTTGCTTATATAAAAAAAAGTTCTTCACTACAGAATGCCTGATAATTAAAAAAACAGTGAACGAAAACACTCATCGCATTGACCCTCAGAAAACTCTTAAAATTTTTCGATCTATTGAGAGTAGATCGAACACAAAATCTATATCTATATAGTGTAAGGCAGCTAGAAATAGTAACACATAAACAGCAATTAGAAAAAATTTGCCGGCACCGTTCGTTCTATTAACGACGAAAGAAAAATAGTTATCGACGCCGAGAGCGATTCTATACCAACACAATTCAGTCCGCTCTGCCATGAATGGAATTATTCAGCCTCTAGGTTCCATAAACGATAATAATAATAACAATCATGAAATGCCAGCCTGAGGTTTTGCTTCTGGTTTTTGAAGTATAACGAAGCATATGAGTCAGCGTACGAGAAAATCCGCGACACAATTAAGCTTGCCCCATCTGGTCTTAAGCCCCTTCTTCCACTAACGTTGCCACTTCCTTCTTCCTGCTGTCACCTCTCTCTGGGTCTTATGCTTTTGCCTTTACCATGTACAGTTATCCTCGCTACTTCGTAATATATCGAGTTTTGTTCTTTACGCACTCCATGCCGTTAACACTCGGCTAAACGTTTAAATGGAAGAGAGAAAATCTAAATAATAACAAAACCATAATAATATTCGACTATTTCGTAAATAAGCTAATTAAAACGTATTGTCAATAACGCAATACAGTAGCAACAACAGCAAAATACTCGCTTTAGGGAAAGCGAAAGTGCTAACATATTGAAGCTACTGCCTGGGTCCCAGCAGATTGTTATTACTACCGCAATATCTTCTATATCAATTGCTGGTTTCTTTGTTATGAACCGTTCTCTGATATCGGCACCTGGCCAGCCTTTGACGACAGCGCCATTCAGTATTATCTTGATTCCAACCGCCACTAACATCGCTATCATTTCCCATCATCGTCATCATTTTTCGAAATACTTCTACCGACGGGAGCGCCTTCGCGTCAGCAGGTCCAACATCAACAATCAAAGCAGTAGTCACGAAATGACAAAAAACGAACGATGACAATTTGGGACCGCCCGCATCGTTACCAAGTTAGTAAACGTGTTACATAAATAGGTAAATGCCTTCAGCCGTCTTCACTGGCTTCAGCCGCCACCGCACTGACCCTATGTTCTGTTGACGCCGTTGCTACTACTACTGGTTGTGCGAAGAAGCTCAAGAGCGAGTTGCCATTACAGAAGACCACAGCGATGTCGCGACCACCATACGATCGCCACTTACAGAAACCTTCTCGTTCTCTATCCTTAACGCCACTTCATAATGCTGAAAATTCAACTCCGATGATTTTGGCAATCAGGCGTCTTTTCGGAAAGCAGCGGCAGCACAGGACGACGCATAGCTACGAACAGCGGTGAGCTCGATTTGTGTAACAACTTGACAACGATAGGCGGCAACAGATCACGCGGGCGTGAATAACCAGTAAAGCTGCTACAGAAGATAGGTCAGAAGCTGGATCAGTTCAGCACGTGGATTTGTAATTATGACACGGCTACGTCAAACTAATTGATGTTACTAACGCCAAACTGGGAGGCGACAAGGGCAGGCTAAGGACATTCTAAAATCAGGGTTCGATTGACCGTTGCCCAGATCAACTTAGTAAGATCGGTGCATCCTTGTTATCCCTTGTTGAACTTTGTCTAGCAGACAGATATATTCACCGTTATCGTTTATACGCACAGGTACAAATAATCCAATGAAATTGCCATCCCCGACTTGAATAATGAGGAGCGGCTGACCCATCGCAAAATGCTGAGAGCCTATTTACTCCCAAAACGGTAGTCTCTTTCAACCTGTTATTCAAACAAACTGTCATTCCAGTTCACGGCACTAAACTCAGGGCAAACAAATCACACAAAGTGCAAGGCTTAATAAGAGTCGATCCAACGCTCCAATCACCTACTCTTTGCCCCCGATAGCGCTATAATGATGAACGGATAACAACCGGTTGCTGTCGTCTGCCCATCTGCTCTGTTCACACATATGGGCTAGTACTGAGTCTTGGAAAAAAAACTATGGACAGTAAATATAGCTCTAATGGCACGAAGTGAAGGGAGTAATCAGGGCAAGAAACCTGGCAGCGCCAATAAATTAATGGCCTCAAAATGAAAAAGAAGTGGAAATGGTTACAAATGGGGCGGCGCTAAGAAGGATTCATATCTACCTGTGAGGGCATAATATATTTGTTTGCATATGTGCGTCCCTCGACTAAGCTACTGAGTAAAGCTTCACCCTCTTTTGTGCGGGTGCAACAAAGTTGTCTGCGGACGAATAGCGAAACATGGTCTTGGCTAGGTCTGATTCGAGAATGAGGAAATAGACGAATCCACAAACTGAGAGAGTAAAGTCGCTGAGATGAATGAGAGAGAGAGAGAGAGAGAGAGAGAGAGAGAGAGA
>NW_019215172.1:0-23143 GCF_002532875.2 Varroa jacobsoni | reverse complement strand
TATAGCGGCACTGAGAGTAGCCACCAGCAATGATGGAGTAAATTACCCAAGTTTGCTAGAAGGCGTTCACACTGCGCAATGGATTGAATATTGAATGGCTCCCAGCATCTTCAACGTCTCCGAGACTGTAGCGTTGTGTGATACCTATGGGAAAAAACTACAGGCTAACCGCCATTGAGTTGTCAGCTTCGCTTACCACGTCGTGCCAAAGTTGAAACACACTGGATTTGGTCGTCGAATATGGAGCCTACCCAAAAGCTGACGTTTCAAAAAAGAACCAGACTGCCATGTTTCCCATTCTGCTATTATTGGCATCGAATCAGATCAAACAAACGTTTGGGCGAATGGGCACAGTAGAACGATCGTGCTTGACCTAGCGAGGACTACCAGGCCCTGTTGTTCAAAGTACTTACATTATCAGGTACAGCCCACACACATTTAGTGCTTTTAATTATACCACTAAAAATTACTGAAGCGTCCTGTTGCAGTTAACGGGTACGAGACATGTTGGCCTATAAATTGTGTGGTTTTATTCTACCGAACATCGTCTTGCGTGTATAAAATGAACTGGAAGAATAGATAGGATTACGTTTAGCTGTTTTTTAAAATTGATTGTTAGATAAGGGCATTTCAATATATTAATATAGGTAATGTGCTTTTGATCTAATGTATTATAGTCTCGTGTGGGAATTTTGATAGAGTTCTGTTCCTACTTATTCACTCTGCGACCTGAGTATATAAACAGTGCTGTAATAAATTGATCAAGTACGACGATCTGCAACTCTTTTCGTAAATCCCTTGCAATTACATAGGGGGTCATATACGCTACACTTGTAATACAGGGTATTAGATCGCTGTCATGGTTAACACGATTTCTTGACAATCGTATTGATCATTTGTCTGCTGACGTATCGTAAGAGTAGCGATTACTTAGAGTGGGCTGATGGGCGCTAGGCCCTATGTTAGGTCAATAGTTCGGTTCCTCAGTAGATACTTTTTTTATTTGTATACATTAAGCTGGTTGAGAGCGACCTTAGTTTCTATTCGATAGAAAACGGCATCAGTATTTCGTCTTGCTCAACATTTTCTTCAGCTGGTATCATAGCTGGTCTAAACTTAGGCCATGAACCTGCTCGAGCATGCACTGGTATACATCCATCCATTTAGTCCCATTGCTATCCGAACGATCTCTATACTAATTGGCATAACGCTAACTTTTGTATAAAACATTGATTCGACACTTTGGCCTACCACGCCAGATTGAGGTAGATGGAAAGAAACTCTTATATTGAAGGATATTCAGATCAGTCCGAGGCGTTAATTCAGAGGAATTGTTCAACGTCGTATTTAGTGCCGATTCAATTATGTTGTCTATTGCAGTACAACTTAAATATGCTCGAAAGGACTCTGCCATAATTTCTACTGGGAGTATGCGTGTTTATCGTTATTGCATTTAGGTATTTGGACGGTCAATATAAAGCTAGGACCTAAGGAGACGATGCGGTCGTTCAAGTGGATCTCTCAAATATAAGGACCTATTCAATTCGTTCCGCTTTCGAAAACACAATTTTTTATTAAAAAAAAAAAAAGCTGTTTATTCGTTGCATTGTACATATATTGCGTTAGAAAACAAGGTAACATATTTATATAGCGTACTGTAGACCGCTTATATATAACGCCACATATAATCTAAACACACACACAATCATTTATGGTCAAGCTCAAATACACCGGGGTAGGCCCTGTCAGACTCGAACCGATTAGACTACGCAATCTGATAATCTCTACGCTCTCTGTTACCTGGTCCTCTGTAGCAGGCCCGAATGGCAGGTCGATGTGTCTAATTCTGGCCGTGCAAACACGTGGGCTTAGAAAGTAGAAGCAAATGGCTGACTCAAATAGATCTTTAAACGTTTGGATTTTTGTATAGCGTTAACTTTCTTGTTAGTTCCATTTAATAAACACCGCCCATAAAGTGGATACGTATGGTTCATAGGGCACACACTTCACCAACGCGGGGTACAACGACGCTGCAAATCGATACCATGGAATCTTAAGCAGCAAATATCCCTGAAACAAGCTAACAGATCTAAATAAACGTTTTCAATATATCTAGACCAGTTAAAACAAATAGGAGAAGTAGATGAGTATGCGCTTATCTCAACATAAACGACAGCGGATAGCAAAGGACTAGCTGTTCGTTAAAATTACGTACATTGGCCACATATTAACATATAACAACGAAAGTAAGGATAAAAATAATAAGGTAATTACGTACAACTTCAGAAGTAAGCTGCGCCACGTCTGAAATTATCGTTAGGTGCTAGGTTTTTCATAGGATATGCGCTTCTGTGCAAGTACAATTGCGTATATACATTTATTATATGCTTATTTAGCTTTGTTTTGCGGAGCACCGAGCACACGATTCTTATGACGACAAACCATAGGGTATCAGTCAGGCATCAGGTAATCCAGAAGCTGCTTAATCTACATCAAGAACCAACATTTCTTTTCACTAATTACCAATCAAAGTCTTTGTCCTAATTCCGTAAAGTCTTCAACAATTCAAATTCTGTTCCTTCGTCTCGATAGAGATTAGGACACACGTTCTAGCTTGCATGCTTTTTGAGCTAACTGGTGTTGCACAATTGTTTTTTACCAGTGGCTTCACGTTCGTTGGGTGTGTAAAAGCAAATATTCTTCTGTAACGTATCTCGTGACGCCCATATTGAGCTCATTCAGAGCTATTGCCTGCTGCGTCCAACAGCATAAAAACAACGAAAGCGGCAGCAGATGCTGCAGAAGCGGCAATAACGAAGGCACGAACAGCAGCGGTGGCAACACGGAACATAGATGATATTTGTATTAGAGATATGGATAGACCGAAAGCCGACAGCAGCGTAAACCCAGTTTTAGCGCTGCTACTAGCATCTGACGTACCTATTTTTTCACTACCACGACAATGCATCACTACCGTATGGTTTTCAGACTTCTTTTCCTTGTCGTTGTGCTCTTACCTTGTTCTGGCTCGGCCTAAGCTCCGTGCACTCGCAGACTATACCATAATGCATTACATAGACACGTAATTATGCAGCCCATTTAGCCATGGCCGAACCACGATGCAAACTCTTGGTCTCCATCGCGAGCAGCCGCTACCACTGCCCATCAGCTAACATTTTCGTGTCCGCAAGACACGTATTCTGGATCTCGAATCTAAGGGGGTTACTATCTGAAATCTGCCATTCGGGAGGGCAGATAAAGAAGCACGTATATCCAGATGAACACAGAAAGAGACAGCATCGTATTTAGCAGTAGAGGAATTGAGTAACGAAGATTTTGTTCTGCTTACTGTCATGTTCGCGCCACTGAAGGTGCCCTAAAGAGAAAAACCAGCAGGAAGGGCGATATAGGAATTTCGCTGAAACCCAAATAGCACGCAGGAAAGCCCTCTTACATGCTAAGACAAGTAACAGAGAAGTTCAATTGGAAAAACAGCTGCAGTAGAAAGCAACGTATCGAACCTAAGAGCTCTTTTTAAAAAAGTTCCACACATTTGGCAGAGGTTTCTTGTCGAAAGTTTTGACGAATTTGTATGGTTACATAAATCGTTTTATTTATTAGACAGATATCTAAATGCATTGATCAGCCCTGCAGGGTCCGTATATAGAGAATAGGGCAAAAGATCAATGAGGCAAAGCCTAACAATAGAGAATGTCTTGAACCATATTTTCCCATGAAACCCCATCTTTGTGTAAACGAGTCAGCGTCACCAGTATCGCTCTCACCTGCTAAACTACGTAAGTATGAAAGAGGAGCACGAACGTTTCAGGGAAGCATTCGAACTTAACGTGAATTTTCGTAATTGAGAGATCTATTTTCAGAAGTTAGTTAAATCGCCAATAGGAAAACTGATGTCCATAAAGGCGGAATCAATTGAAATGTTTCCCATGTTTATTCGGAACGCGTAAGGCTATTCTTAATAATAACATTAGTAGCAGCTTTCGAACGTTTTGAATATTACGAAGGTCCTAAGTGATAAAATCATTGCAAAGTTATTTTATCGTAGACGTTCAAAATCGTACGTTTTCGTAGCTGTCTGACGTAGCTTTCACTGGCAACCGTCGTGTAACCCTCTGAAGCGTAAACTGACTCCTAGCGCCATTTGTTTTGTCAAAGGATTCTCCGCAGAGTAATTTTGATAGCACAGCACACCTATCGGAAAACTCTAATATACGTCTTTCCTTTAATAAATTCTAGCTTATTACAAATGTATCGCTTTCAGTGATTCTGTTTCATGCTAAACATTACTCTCACGGTATTTATATAAGACAGATTCGCCGATGGAACTTCTTACTTAATAAGGTATAGAAGCATCGCTTATTAAGGGTAGGAAAAAAGAATAGGAAACTATTGATTGGAACATTTGAACTTAAAGTGTAATTTTTGTCATGGAAATGATCGATATTTGATTTAATAACGAAAAGATCAACGCCATTTGAATGTATATATAATTTCCTAATCAATCATTCTGCAAGTAGGAGAACTGCATGCAGAACACACACACTCATTCGTATGGCCACCGTGGTACAAATTTCAATAAATCATTTTGGCTAAACCGATCGAATCTTCAATTGAGATAGACTCTAGTTTGTGGTATATTCAACGAAGCGGGGTTAGTAAGCTATGCCTTTATTATTGAAAAAAAAAAAGCCTACCGAACCTACTTTTATAGATAAATATTCCTGAAATAGCTCCCATTGTCAAACAGGTGTGTTAATTCGACAGGATCGTGTGTGATTTTTTTTTATAAAGCTTCTGCCTTAAGGATGCTGTATTAAGGCTAAGTTTAAGTGGTAACTCGTTGTAGGAAATGCAATTTTCTAAGTTCGTCATAACGTAAAGTTCACGGATAGGCTACCAGACGTCCTTTGATTCCCTACCCATTTTAAATTATGCGCAGGATTCTTCCTGCATAGAAATTCTGGAAATCGCCAGCTTTAAGATGTTATTTTAGGCTCATTTAGTGTCACGTGTCGAAAGCTAACACTCTACAAATGGTCTTAGATCAAATGTCTTGAGTAAAGCGGTGCTGTGAACGAGACATTATCGAACATTTCAAAGGGAAACCAAGTCAGTTTGTGACGTGCCTTTTCGTTCTTAGTCTGTGTGATTCACATATGCTGACGCTTTTATATAATTTTCAAATATATATATATATATATATATATATATATATATATATATATATATATGGGATTGCGTCAAATGTTGCTTCAGGTGATTCCGCAAGTCTCCAGTCGAAACAAATGCCACGAAAAACATCAATTTCGCACGGGAAACCATTATCCAGATGAGATGGTGAAGAAAACCGCAAACTCTCGTAAGCATATTTCAAATATATCTATTTTTTCGTTCGTGCGCCCAGTTGAAGCGGCGAACACATAAACAAATGTCACGAGCGTTCAGTTCTGCTGATATCCACTAGTACGAGACGCTAGCTGTTTTAAGGTACGAGCTTGTTTTATTATAAGCTCGATAACGATTAGCTAAGACAGGATTCAAGATGGTCGTAATTCGCAGAAGGCAGAAACGTTGCTACCACTTCACCGGTCAATCTTTTCATTTTAAAACAAACGAGAAGATTGATCGTATCCAGCTGTTCCTGTAGCTACTAAGGTGTTCATTAAGTGTTGGATGGAATCAAATGATTCTTCGTGGCTTGTTTCCACTTTAAAGCGTTATAGACCTGTTTAAAGTGATTTCCATAAGCAGGCACATGTCTGAAATCTGCATACGCTGTCCTCCGTGAAATACCCTTAGGTAATAGCAGCATCTTGTGTTTTTTTACCTAAAAATCAAAATTAATAAAAATCTTGGGTAGCTACTGGGTAGTAATATTGAGTAATTGAAATGTTCGAATTGTACAAGCAGTGTGAAAATCTAATACTAAAAAGTTTCTACAGACATCCTTTCAGTGCCCTATCCGACCATACAGGGATTTCTGCCGATTGTCAATATTTGTACTAAGGCAATGTCTCCTTTGTTTCATTAAGTGTGCCCGTGCACAATGGACAATATAGGTAGCCTATTGTGATGCCGGTTTGTGTTTAATAATGCTAACATTATCATTCGATCGCTGTAAATAACGATATTCGTTTTTATGCGGCATGACGTAACAAGGAGCCTTTTTTTTGTCGCAAATGCTTCGTTCGATAAGTTTACGTGAAGTTTACGAGTAAATATTGTGGACCATTTTAAGACTGTTCGAAACTATAGCTGATCTTGTTCCGTTCAAAAGCACACGCTGATAGCCTATTCAGTGATGTTGGCAAACGAGTACGTGAGCTTATAATAACTCGGATCAACCCAATTTCAAGCGTGGAAAGCTAACTTCCATCATTGTTAGTTTTCTATTCAAAATTTCACCGTAAATGAACAGGATAGATGGTACTCACCTAGGCAGGCCTTCCTACAGATACTCAAACAATGCCATCTCCTAAGAGGGACTAACGTCTACAAGTTGGAAATTCTGATTGCCTAGACTACCGATTCCTACGAGGCATGCCATTTCTAGCTACAATAGTCAGGACCTGACATATTTAGGGTCAAGGTTATTGCAAGGATAGTTTTGGATATATTTTTTTAAAACATACTTCAGCAACAGACCCTGACTAGAGCTGAATGTTAGCGTAAGTCCGCTTTCCAAAAAAAAAAACGAAGCATGAAAAATCAGCGTTTCCCAGTCGTTAAAAGGACGCAGTTATTGAAATTATGTGAAATCATATTCTGATTATTGGGTGTCATAAGATGAAAGGGACAGGTGAGCCGCCGCAAATGCTGTATGGAGTAACTGCGCTCGAACGATCGAAATTATGACTCGACTTTGTAAAAGCACAGTCGTGCATAGACCCATATACAGCGCCTGCCTATATTAGGGTTATATTTATAAAAAGTTTCCATCCATTATGGCTACATCATTTATAAGTTATTCTCAGACTCGAATCGTATTAATTCTGCATGATTTATCTATAGAGCAATGAATAAATGAAGTCTATATTATTACCTAGTAGCTCTTGATCTTGATTTGCAGATCTGCTTTAGGTTTAGGTGACTCATTTCGCTCTTTGGCTCTTAGAATAGAAATCTTTTCTTAAATGTAAACTCATTTTTCACCCGTTGGCCTTATCTGTAAACCCGCTTTGTAAACCGTCTTAACTGTATCTCTTCCAATCTGGAACTTCACTGGTGGCCTATTTTTTCAACCTTGAGTCCTCCTTACTTCCTGTATTAGTTCGTCTTATTGTAAATGGGGTTTTTCGTTTGACCGGTGACTTTCCTTAGCTTTGGGATAACAGAGCGCTGATCAACACTAAGAAACGAACGAAACCAGATTTTGGTTTCGAAATTATGCCACGTTTACAGAGAAGTCGTTAAAAAGTGTTTGCAAGTCTGTTAGATGAATACTGACTAGTATTATATACGGACAATTTGCCCGTTAGTAGAGCAACCTAAAAAGAAAATCACTCATCTCTTAACAGTATACGATAAAATGTAACTCTGGCTCTATACATAGCTATGTTACTCATGTGCACTATGTTAACACTGTCGGAGGCTGTGTTTAATCTGTTCATGATACAAAGCTATGAGAATAGCCATTATGGAAAAGGCCTGCAAAAATGACCATTTCCGCTGCAAGGCCTAGTTAATCGCGAACGAATACAGGTTTTAGATAGGGAACCATTTTTACCCACATCGAACTCAGCGAGAAGTTGCGACCTTGCAAATGAAAAGGACCATTTTGTTCTACTTGAAACATCGTTTTCTACACGCAGGTAAAACGTCGAACCGTAGTGAACACTCAGAGAATTCACATCGCGCCATATTGCTGCTATACGCGTGAGAGAGCTTCGGAGTTATCTATAATGTATCTGCTTTTACTTTTTTGTACTTCGTCATTGGGATATATTTGTTACGTTTAAGCTTTGGTGCTTAGGTGTATGCTTTCAGAGTGTGAGTGAATAATTATAGGAAAGTATGCAAGATAAATGCATAGATAAATTCTAAGCAAGTCCTTTTTTTGAATTAGACCTTTTTCTAAATCTTTTAATATAACAAGTTTTTGATAAGAATAAGCTTTGCCCCAGACGAAAATTGCATATATATATATATATGGGATCGAGCTTCACATAGTCACAATAAGTGCATCTTGTTCTGATCGCTGTTCCTGCATAGCGCCCTCGGACCTAACCGCTAATTGCAATTTGTCCGCAATCAGCCTCATCCTATTTCGTTACCGAGCAAACACCTTATCTATGAAGCCCAAATGTGCATAATGCGTTCTTCTCCCTGATAGGGAAAGCTGAATTTCGTTGCCGTAACATTTTGGTGACGATTCAGTTGAATTAGCAAAGAAGGAAAGGATAATGGATCTAGTTCCCTGTTTTGGGAAAGATTTAATACATGCTGAAGGGTTAACAACCCTTATTTTCTGCTGCGACCGTCCCGCTAAATGGTTAAAAGGAATGGCGATTCTGGCGACAGAACAGCAGCGGCTGTACGAACAGATTAATCAATGGGTACATCGGTGTCTGCACGGACTTTTGTTCGCCAGGTATGCAGGACAAACAACTAGAACGCCTTTAAGCAGAAGCTAGAGCGGCTGCTTTTGCCAGAAAGGGTCAGGCGTCTTAAAGCTAGATAAGTTGGGCTATCACTGAAAAGCCTCTCGAAAGTAAATGTGCGTTGATAAATTAGCTAGACCTTGACTTCAATAACGCCGTTTTACTATCTGATATAAATGGGACAGAGAAGTCTGCTACCTTGGCCAACCTTAGCATAGCTGCTAATACAATTTCATAAGGCTCACCGATTAGAGCACGTGCAGCGCTACATCTTATAGAACAGGATAATGACGGAAACCGATCTTCAGTAGCAGACCAAGTAAATTTTCTTCTCTCGTTGTACATTGTCGCTGTAAGGCACGTAGATGCCTCCAGGTCAACTACGTCTGACTTTCAGATACAAGACGGGCTTCCATTTGTCCGCAAATCCAGACTCCCGTCTGAGTTCAAGATCAGCCTTGCAGGTCCACACTGCACTAAAGACCAGAGTAGACATGGGCGCCATATCAGCCTTGTTTTTGGGTTCGGACATTAACGGAACCGTCACGGAATGCCATTGTCGTTGACACTACAAACAGTATTTAGCTCGCTCCAGCATGCTCCACCCGAAAACCGAACAAACGAATTGCCAAAGCGGACGACTTACACGGCCAGAGAGCGACTCTCTGTATGTTTGCTGAAAGAATCCGGCTTCTTATTGTTACAGTGTTACTACGGTAACTTTTACTGCGTAAACATTAAGATAAATGAAGTACTGGGTGCAACGATGTGTTTAGAGTCTTTTTGACATCCGGTCAATCATCATTTGGTCGCTCCACGTCCGAGCTCCACAATCGGCCTTAGGAACAAAGGCGAAATTTTTGAAGAACACTCTTTTTCGCTCTGTTCGCCACTTCGATCTACAGAGTAGTCTGTCTTCCCACGCCGCTCTCGCAAAGAGCTTGCGAAGTCCTTAAAACCGCTATCGAGCTTAGAATCTATGTCAAGCGTCGAAAACAAGTTAGGCGATATATCTCACGCTAGCCACACAAGCCACCATCAATCTAAGGACATAAGGAAGCATGTAGAGAAAATATTCTATTTTACAGCATGGTCGAACTGACTCAGAGAATATTGTTACAATAAATGCATTTACAGTTGTTTGCTTATAATAGGCTACAGCCACTTGCTAATTGTCTGCAGTCGAGCCTTGAGATTATAGCAATGTCGTTGTGGCCACAGGCTAAAAAAACAGGCATACGCTTTCACGCCATATAGATAATGGTGCAATGAAATGAGACAGTTTTCAGCCCACATGCGAGTTACGCTATCATAACTACAGGCTTTTTTTTCGGTCCAGACTGTTCGCGGTAAAACGAATTTGTAAAATCATTGGACATCTATATTGCTGTTTAGGCCGCAAGAAGCTGATGTATACCCGCCGTGATAGGCACATTAACGCGGCTAAATTCGATTGGTCCCGTTTGATAAAAAGCGTTAAGTTTCAAGAACGAATACTCTATGGCCACTGTTTTCCTCGTTCTATTTTTGTGTTGCAGAAAATCACTGGCAAAATGAAAGATTGTTGGTGGATTTTTTTGAAAAGCCATTGAATAAAAAAGATAGGAGTTAAAATAAGAAATCTCATTTATTCGCTTCTGTGAACTTAAACAGCTCTCAGCAGTCAGTAATCGAAAGAAAAAACAAGATTATTAAAATTGTACAAAAAAAACATGTTCGTGAAACAATATTGTATAGCCTGGCAATAACTTTTTAAAAATTATATATCGATTCATTGGTCGATTGCGTTTAGTGTTATGTGGATATCTTTTCTATGGAAGTGTCGTCAAATCGTAAAGCATTGCAACGTCGTTTTCTCTTCCCTAAGCCTTTGCTTCTGTAGGTCGAACATACGCGTCTGTGTATAAAGTTTACCTTAAATAGGCTAGGGTAAATGGCATTCATTATCCGTCGTGCTCGCTTTCTTTGCTTCACCGAATCAGGCCCGTTTTCAATATAGATAGACAAAGATAAATTAAGACAATAGCTTGAGCTGTTACCATGCGGTTAATGAAAGTAATATTCTTCCATTCCCGCAGGTTAGGCATGGCAGGTTAGTACATTCGCTAATGTACATACATCACAGCTTTAGGTCGACAGGATGCGGGAAGGGCGTTGCTAGTATCCAGTACTCTACCTCTTCCAGCGGTAATAATATTCGATTAGACGAAATAAACTCCAGGAAAAGGAGACGATGAATTCTGCATGGGGGACGCAGGGGGAACAGCTTGCTGGAAACGATACATTTCCACCGAATGGTAAACTTCTCAAGTTCGTCGGTGCAATAATATATATCTCATTCTCTCACTAGAAAATGACGGAGTGGCCACTCAAAGACCATATGAGATATAAAAGTAAAAAAAAAAAGTTGTTTCGAGCACGAAAAGTTTAAAACAGTGAATAACAACCGCAGTCTGATCGTAGCATCTAATACCCCACAAAGAAGCCTTATCGATCCGCAAAATTTCAAAATAGGAGGTTTTAGGGTTTCAAAATACGAGGCTAGAAATCCCCGTGTTAAGGACGGCAGAAAACGAGGTGTACGTCGCACATGTAGAAGTATAAAAAAGGACAAACTAAATCAATATATCCTTCGTCAGAAACGCGATGATGACCGACAACAGACTGAAAAACCAGTCCATGATGACAAGATGCGCGGTAGTCGATTTGCGGAACACAGAGCTTACACAATGCGAATGACCACCGTAAATTTCAATCAGCGCCTATCTTCTAATCAAACTAGTCTATAATTTTATAACCTCGACCTCGACCAAGAATAGAAGGCAACTTTTTAGATTGTGTCAAAATCATTTAACGGGACAAGCTATTAGAGGCAAACGTATCATTATGATGATAGTTACTCAAAACAGACGCCATCTTCGCTTTCTATGTTCAAACAGTTATTTTAATTAAATCGGAACTCGAACATAATATGTTGCATAAAGGGAAATATTGAAGAAAAAATCTCACTATAGATACAGAGAAATCGCAATTTTTGCTGAAAATGAAAAGTACGTCCCACCTGAAGTTATTCTCGTTCAGTATGTTAGTATGCAAGTAGAATGGGGCCCCGTATTTTCATTGGTCGCTTGACCAGGTCGTTGGTCAATCCTGGTGCCCATTTATTGCTGTACGCCCCACGTTTAAGCCTCGATATCGTACATTTAGGAGCTAATAGAAATAAATTAGGCAGAGCTAGTACTGATAACGAAATGTTCTAATCTGCTGCAAACATACTGTAGATACATAAGTAGGAGTTTTATGCTTTAGTTTAATTGTCACAGTGGCTGTAGCGTGGATTACATTCACTAAGTTATTCTTTGTAGTTAACTTAAGTTTACTTCGAATAATAGCTCAGAGACGTCTTGTTCTCGTGTCACTTTGCGATCAATTCAATGTTCTATTTTTTTTCGTGTTTGCGTATTTTTTTCTTTGGGACTCTTATCTCTACAGATAGGGTCAACGGATTCGAATCTAAATATTATTCTCTCGACTGATTAGATAGACTAGACAACATGGTATATTCCCAATATACTGTATACGCGATCTTGTGTACATTGGACCTCATTTGTAATTGCTCTATCGATATACTACAGTGAAATGCATTTGGATGCCTATGCAATATCAGCTGGCTGTCGGTTGGGCATTGAAAACTTGCCACCAGCTCACAGATAACATCAGCCAGGAAGTATTCCTTAGTAGACTTATTTTTGAGACTATACATGTCGTATCGCATGCTTCACACGTAGATCAGCATATTCGCATCAAAAAGCAGCTTACGTTGCCTGCCATGCACAGTAATTCGCTCAGCAAACAGCGGAGATAAATTTGGTACTGAACCTTTCTCTACTTTCCTCTTCCTCAAGACGAGTTTATAAGTGCACACTGCTTAAAGATATCATCATGGAGATATTCCTTTCTCTCTCTAGCCCAATTGATCTGATTATTTGAAAAAGTGCGCCATTTAGAGACTCCTCATTTCAACTGTTGACGTACTGAGCATGTGTACTTTAGCTGTTCATCACGTGTACAAGCTGTGTTGTTTTTCTTTTGAGGGGGCTCGTTCATAAGCCTGTATGTAAATGGAAATAGTTCGATAAATTCGTCTGCGCGTGCCGACGAAAACGTTCCTGAGAGGAATGGTTTCTCTATTTTAGTGTCGTTCGCTATAATCACGGCTTTAATTCATGAAGTATATTATTTATAGGCAGTTGTCAATTGTGCTTTCGCTGAATTTGAAAACTTTAAAAGACGTCACGGATTTCTAAAGTCTGCTTCAACAATGTTTTACAATAAAAACCCCGCGATTTAGGTTTCGAGGTATCTGTACGCCAAAGAAGTATAAAAAATGCAATCTAAAATAAACCATTAAGGCTTACATAGATGCCTCACTTGGCTCTAACTATTCTCGTTTCGAGAACAGCTGCCGGTATCTGCATCGAGATTCCGCGATTATTGAAAATGATTTTTCGCTCCGCATTAATGCATTCCGGGCCCTTCAGTCTAATTCCTATGTTAGACCTCTTCCTTTACTTCAAAAATTTTTTTAGAATTTTTCGGAAATCGCATCAGGATTAGTAACAACATTGATCGTCGGTTATAAGTAACTAAAGAAACTTGTAGTCTCAGTGAGGATCTGCTCAGGAGCAGACAGTAAAAGGCTGTTGCTCTTCGGTCATATCCCGAAGACAGGCTTTGAGCCTTCTGCAGGTTTTTCGTTTATTCCTGTTCCATTTAGATACGTTTTCTTTCAGTACTACGAATGAACGCGTTCCTGAATATGACGAAGAGCTCTTTCAATTTAGATAGAGACTAGCTTCTAAACGATGTTAATAATGCCATAAGGAATTTTTAAGTTATTTTAAGTTTAAGACTGTACAGTACCATAGTTTACGACAAATAAATTTTAGATTAAGTGCTGTTTTATGGATGTGCTATGCATGAAATAAGTGATGTTCTCAATATCCAGTGCTTTCAGAAACCATAATATTCGGCTCTGCATAGTTATTGGCGTTTCCCGTAGCGAATCGTAAAATCTACTGATCGTTTCAATTTGTTTAGCTACCCTGCCATTGCTACAACCGATGTTAGTGAGAGGTGCAGCGTTGCCACGCACATTTTGGGGCACAGCCCCTGATACGGTCGTGAAAACGCGTCTTCTGTCGCTGCTTTTGCGAATACATCGGCTTCCTCACTACCTAAGAGGCGTAAGACACAAGGTCCTGGAAACGGACTATGTATTTTACTTTCTTAGCATCTAACTTCCGTCCGATTATGTGGCGAAAAGAAACGTTTCCGCAAGATTTCTATATTGTAAGGCCCAATATACGACAGCATCAGTTACGGAGGCGATGAAAGAGACGGCGAATGACACCCTCGGGAGAGCAAAGAGCACAAAAACGAAAAAGGCAGAAAAGCCTATTGTGTAGAAGCTTGTACAATCATTATCGAGGATAAGTGTGGCAACCCCGAAATACCCACCGATCACGAGTGGATGGACCGGTGCACCATACATATGAGATCCGTGTAACTATGTTAAAGGATAAAACCAGTTGAAGCTGAACCTAGCGGAAATTAGCCTAGGCTGGGTAAGACATCGATGAACAAAATAAGCTTTACTTTTGTCAGATTTTCTTTGTCCGAAAGCGGGCAGCGAGGATTGCTACTTTTACAGGAAATAATGTGTGAGACTCGAAATTCCGTACATACGTCGTAAAAGGTACCCTTCGCAGAAACATCTGAGGGATCTTTTTCGAAACGAAGGTTCTTTAAAAAGGCATACGTTATGCTCCCCAAAGATTCCATCATTCAACGCTGAAAACCTTGATATCCAAGTTAGAAGGAGTTAGAAGGAAGGTAAGAGGTAATTAGTGTCGCTAGTTTCCGAAATATTAATTAATTTCGAACTAAGTAGTTTATTTATATATGTATATAGAAGGGAGCTTGTCCTTGTGTTGAATAAGCTCACGTTACCTTGTAAGTTAATTACGTATGTTATATAATATAATCTATAGTAGTGGGCCTCATTTTATAACATGCGTAAGTAACTTCAGACCTACATATCGGAAAATGTTACGTTTGCACAGTTGATGCAGGGACGTACATTTTCCTGGTGTTTTACCTCAGAAACGACACGGTGAAACTATATATACTTAGGCGTAGTCTAGAAGGATTTCCTAACATTAGCTCGTAGATTCCAACGGCCAATAAAACAATTTGCGGTTCTTAACTATGGGTGCTATTTGGCACCCGGGTTGTTGATGTATTCTCCATACGGCATAAGCCCCTGTTCGATCTAGACCTCACAGAAGAAGCAACGGCGAAACCAAGTGCTTGGCCCATCCCTCAGTAGTCACCTCAGCTCAGTCCGTCGTAAGATTATTCGTTACATGAAAGCCCTTCTTTGGCGTTCGTACAATTCAACCCTAGCCCACATAACAGGCCAAGAAGAAGCATTTGTCTTGAGTCGGGCACGCTACAACTGTATTTATGTCCACGGCTACTTTGACAAACCTGCCGCCCAATAATTGCATTCTGCACTGAGCTTTGCGTTGAGGACTGTGGTGATTTAATGAGGATGCCGGTTGGTCAGCTTTACCGGAAGGAGTCCCGATATGTGCACGCCACAAGGGAACACCGTGTCGCACCTTAGCAAATCACTGTATTTTTCTATACTTGTCTGAAGCTTCCAGCCAGCATACGATTTCATTAGTCATTTATGTTGACATGGTATCGATTGAATTTGTGTTAGACATGTACATTGTAAAAAGATACAAGGTTGAATAAGGAATAGTGGTAAATGTTCGTGAGTTGATCATTGCTATATATGTAGTATGATATAGCAATCTGTTTACGTCTACAGTCAAGTAGCAGAATTGTGTAACATGGCGAATAGTAACAGTTTAATAAGAGTGACTCTCTGAAAAATATGGCGAGGGGTGATGATATTTATACATCCATTCTTATAGCATGTCTAAATGCAGTTGGGCGCTGCATCTACATTAATTCTTCCAACAGAATCAGCCCAATTCGAAATGCTGGATGCCGTACAACAGTTAGCCATATTTCATGTTCACCATTAAGCATTCAGTAACGTTCTGTTTTGTATCTTTTCGAGACTCTTGAAGAGATCGCCAAATATACAAACATCGATGCTCACAAGTTCCTTTAAAAGAGGCTAACTGATTACTATTTTGCTATACGTACATTTACGACAGACCCAGGTTCCTGAATCGCGTTTGGAATTTGAACGCGATTAGGCCGGCGACTAGTAAATAATTTTTTAGGACCTCGGCAATTTTGAGCGAAGGTAACCTCTGGTCGGGCTGAAAGCTTTCGTCGCATGGAGGCTAGATAAATCAATGGACTATAAATCTACTGAGGCACGCAAAAACTGTAGGTACTCTTGAACGGTTCAATTAATGCACCGTCGAACATTGTACATCGTCGAATATTATCATAATAAATATTGTTATTAATAATGTACAAAGATGTAACCGATGAGCAAGCTGTCGCCGGCTTCTCTAACCCTCCCAACTATACAGGTATGTATGGATAGCAGGAAAATCTAGCACTTTAAACTGGTAACATAAGGCCTTGCCCAAGGCAAAATCATTATGGCGTGCTTTTATCCTCCATGTTCCCGCCTATGAAATTTTGCGGGCATTGAAGATTCATTCATTCCACATGATACATAAAAGTGCTGTAGCCAAGGCTGTGTACATCCCCGTCACCTTGAGAGCGGTGGAGCACATCATTGAAATATGGTACGTAAAGAGACCCATATGCCCTAAGGGCTCAAGACACTTTCTTTAATTTAGCTTTTCTACAGCAGTTGCTTTACACTCTTCGTTTGTGTGTGCGTGTTGATGCTAAATCTGTCTCGATCCATATAATTGGAGAACACTTACTAAAGAAGGTGCGATATAGGTAAAATTTATTTATCCAAAAACTGGTCTGCTATTGAGTTCCGTGCGCTAGTGATAGGGGCATCGTTCCGCTTCTTTAATCATTGCAAGAATTGTTATGTCGCTCCATATATCGAGCCGGTTGCGTGGCTTAAGATTCCGATGGACTTATGGCGGTTTTATGCCATACGTCATTTTAAGTTACGTGTAAGTAAAACGATAGAGATAAATCCAAATTGCCTCGAAATATGATATTACTGTAGTTAGTAAATGATTTTCCCTATGCCGGACTAACTTGAATATAATATACTTCATATATAATGTTTTATATATGTTATCGTGATCTAACAATCAAATAGGTTCTAGAGGGAAATCATATGCGTTAAAAATGGCTAAATCACAATTGTACTATATCGTCAAACATATATTATGACCGTAAAAAACGTTTGTCGTTTATAAAATGCGGCTTACTAACAAAAATTAGAACTCCTACCGTATTTATTTCAGCAGTTGTACAGAGTAAACACAACAATCTCACTACCATACGCTAATAAGAGCCTAAGGCTACGTGTTCAGTATTCAAACCCTTTCAGTCTCGGAATATATGGCTCTACTCTACTAAAAACGAGACGCAGTTGTAGAGGATCATAGCCAGAGACAACCAATACAAAGTTAAGGCCGTTCCTGAGAATTCGTTCAGAACTGATTCTCTATTTATATTGGTTGTATATTGAATTTTATCGGTGCACTACATTTTTTATGTTATAGAGGAAGTGTTGCTTATTAGCTTTTGTATTTTGGCCTTATTCTTATGGCTTTTTAATTATATTTAATACATCTTAAACCAAATATATAATTATCATCACAATGTCAATAATAGTGATTACATAAACACTGTACCGCTCTATATTGGCATTAATTATATTACTACAAGAGTGTACATGCATTGGAGTTTTGATAAAATAAAGCTAAATTTGAAACAAAAAATTATGGTCGGGATATTTTTTCACTTCAATTAACTTCGACATCGCTTTACCTTTGCGGACACTAAACACACTTCATACGAAGTAGATAGATAGATATGGGCGTATCGGGAAGATATCATTCGGTTGTTATTATTTTCGGCCTAATCTACTTACACACCGCAGTTGGAGTCCTTCAAAGCAAATTCTTATTGGCCGTGCAGCAGTTTCCCCAACATGACGTCAAAATAGAACATAGGACACCACTTAGATGGCACTGAAGATGAGATCGACGAGCTCAATCTTTGAGTAATTCAATGGATTTTCCAATGAGGACACATTCGAAAATTCATAGCATCTGTTATTTTTTCTTTCATTTATAACATAATAATTCTCAGGAGTGTTTCGTTAAATTCTTTATGAGAGAATACGTTGGCAAGCTGTGATGCTTTCTAGTCTCTATTATGAGGTACTAAGGCATTACGAAATGATACACTAGACCCAGCTCATTATTGGGTCTGTCCACTAGTTATTGCTTTACTATATCTGATATTGAATTTTACTATAGCTTCTGTTCGGTGGCATTTAATGCACTATAAGTAATCGATCTTCACAATGATGGCGTGTACTTCCTGCTTGACAAAGGCCCCCCTTGAATACCTATTGCTTATCCGTCAAGCGTGCTGTTGTGTCTGAAACAAGGTTGCGCGCTCTTTTTGCTTACCCAACACTTGTTTTTTTTTTGCTTCTCAAGCTAAGCAAGAAGTTTAACCACTCTATAGCTCTGTGGTAAAAGTTCATTAGTTTTAACGTAAGCTTTGTGGCTGCTTTATGATATGCCGTTTGCCATACTCTTTGATGATTTAACATACGGTTAGTATAGAGCATTCCAATGCATATGCCTGCTACCGTGCTTGCCTTCAAGTGCCTAAACCTGCGTCTCAAACCTAATTTCTACCTTGAAAAACCTATGAGTGTTCTCCGTATGGGCTGAAAATGTACGGATGTTGCCGGGATAATAAATTACAGAAACCTCAAGTCTAGACCGCTTTTTCTCAGCATGTGTGCCTTACGAGTACGACTGGGATTAGTTTCAGTCCAATTTCTTTTGATAGCTTTAACTTATCTTTTGTTGGATTCTGGTAATATATGCTCTATCGAATACGACCTGTCTGCTTATGAAAATCGTTTTAAGAAAACAAACATCAACTTTTATGCTGCAGCTCTATAACTGTGTCAATTAAATGTCCAAGTAGAAATTATTCTGAAAATGAAATAGCCAAAAAAGATGACAATTAGTCAACGAAGCACTACGTTAGCATATGATTAGGCTATCTTAAAAATAGCAGTAAAAATCTGGGAGGGCATCGATAGATTGTAAAAGGCGGTCAATGGCTAAAGCGACAACACACCATTTACACAGTTCGTACGCTGTCGGCCGTTGAATAGGATAATACCACCAAGCTGTTCTCGGAAATGCAAGCTATCGTTAGCGGTATCCTAACTAATCCTTTGTGCAGGCATATCATAAGTGATCCCTGACTTACACGTGGATATATTTGCATACACCAACGGATATAGTTCGTTGACATGTATTTCCTATGCTGCCGGCTGGAGGCACTGCAAAAAGGATCCGTCGATCGAATCACGCAGTCACTACAGCATCTTAAGCTGTGTCATCTTGGCTTGCAAGGCCATCACCGTTGATGTTCCATCTCTCCTAACTCTATTGAAGTTATTCAGGTGATTTGCCCAGGCCTCTGAAGTAGTGATGTCGTAGTCTTCGTGAGCTCGGTCAAAGACGTGTTCGGTTTTCGTGGGCATTTATCCCAGACCATAGCAGTGAAAGCTGAGAGGTAACGCCTCTTATGCATAACGCATTGACTTTCCTCTCCCTCTAAATAAAGATACACAAAGTTATACAGTGAACATAATAACAGTCGGTTCTTCAGGATAACGATAGGCGTACCATTATCCTTTCTGAGCCGGTGGATATTACAGTAAAGAGCATCTGTCCTTCCGTCTAGTCATTAAAACATTGTAACTTAGCTAGGTTTATGACCAGGCCGACTTTGGTCGCATCTTTTCCGCGTGCATCCTTCACTGTACGCACATATGATACAAACGTCCTGGGTTGACTTGTATTGTGGTTATACACCTTAGTATTTTCCGGCCTAAGCACAGAGTGTCCTGAATCTCCTAAAAATGTCGGATCAGTTTGACAACAGCGAGTGCCAGCAACGTTCCTGTGCTACTAGTGTAGGGGAGTAAAGCACCAACATGCAAACTGCATAGTGAGCTCTCGTTTCCTCTGCTTCCTCGCTCTCTTTACCTGTCAGGCTCTATTGTTCGAGTTGCCGCTGTTGGAACATGGCGTAGCAGGCGTAAAGGCGACGTGATGGGACGCTCTGCATCTTCCATGATTTCCCCCTTCTCGCGCGTTCCTGCAGGTCTTCTTCGCTTCTCGACATATAATTACCGCGTTGACATGACCGCCAGCCTCTTGATTGATTCGGCTGATTTACACTTTATTAGGGAGGCTTAAGGTCGCGTATATTAAAGCTGAAACGGGTTGGGTGTTGCCGTTCTCGCTGTTTTTGCCTGTTGCGCGGCTGCCACCACCGTCATCGCTACCAGCACGGCCGTTTGCTTAGCGCGTCCTTTACTTTAACAACCTCTCCCATTCCATCACCCCTTGTACCACAGACCCACGCATTCTCCTCACCCTACCACAAGTTCAAGTCGATGGCGCGCAGCTTTTTTTTTCGTTTGAATTACAGGTTTCGTTCGCGCGAACAGGCCTCCGGCAGTTCATTAGTTTGCCAGTTAACGACGCTGTTTCAACAAAATCTGTTTTCGTACGCCAGTCAGTTAAGCAAGCTACCTATCCGTCCAGCTACTCATAATTTCAATTTATCGTGTTTCTTGTTCCTGTTTGTTTTGTCCCCCTTACAGAAACCAGTCTCGATTATATGACTTCATAGTAGTCAGTGGCGCGGACGATACTAGTCGAGGTCGTACGTATAATTATGAAAGTGGTAGCACTATAATGTTTCCTAAAATTTCGCAAGCCTTGCCTGCCGCCCGATGTGCCGCCACAACACTGGCGCTAGCGTCGTCAGTGGCGTTGAAGGCGCACTATTCGTTAATAGATTACACCACGGTGTAAGTGTATATATTTTTGTATAGGTACACGCAGTTAAATGGTGTAGATACCAAGATTTTGACATGATAATCCGGACCGAGTCGACGATGCATTGGCAAAAAGGAATTTGGAACGATTTATCTTTTCCCCTACGACGAAGATTCTCAAATTGTATGGTTTTTTCCAAAGAAGGCAAAGATTATTCTCCTAGAGAAAGGTGATTTTCTCAAATTGGAGATGGGCTAGGTAAAAGGGAAAAGGAATGACTCAGAAAAGCTACAATGATTATCACCGATACTTGCAAACAGTAGCGATATAATCAGGTTGCTCCTTACCAACCTCCTCCGTAGTCGCCGTCGTCCTTTGCTTACCTATATACATCACGTACTCGCTGTCTTTGCCTACTCGGCTATGGATTGAATTGATTGTTATGTGTACTCATCGATACTTGCTACTGCCGTTGTTAAGCTCGTAAGAGCAGCTCATGTATCCAGCCAACCTAGAAACTGAGTTTACGTCTCTGTATCTATTTTTTTTGGCTTCCTCTAGCTTGCCTGTTTAGCTCCTTTTCGTTTTGCTGCAGCTCGTCATCTTTCCACGCGCCCGCAATCGATCCCAGACTGGTAGTTTGCTCTGTAGGATCGAACAACATGCTAAGGAGCACTACATGGGGAAAGAGCGTGGATCACACTATTCGGGTATTCCGGCACCGAGACACTTTTTGACGTGTCAAGTATCGTGGAGCAGAGAGTCCTGTGGCAGGTATCAAACCATTTATATATGGCCATCACTGAGTGACAACAGATGGAATATTAATCCGGGAAATCCACATAATCGAAGATGAGCATACCAATACATTACCCTCATACACCTACCAAGAACAAGCATCACAGCCAAAGCGTCACAGAAATTACGCTCGTAACCGTAAATAGGCATGATGTTTTATACACAGTGCTGCGAAATGTACTAATGTCTCAGGAGACCAGCTAAAAACAACAAGATTGTGCTATGTCTCTCACCAAATGATAAAACTTAAATAGCTAAAGCGCTTCTTTGCTCTGTGCACAATCTATAATGGCTAGTAATGCGCAAGGACATAGTGCAGTTTCATAATCATGCGAATGGCAGGAAGTCAGGGCAAGAATATGTTCCTTTAGGTCTAACAACATTTTATAAGGCGCGATTCCTGTCCAATCATACAATATCAATAAAGCCACTTATAAAGATGCTAGCGATTGGAAATTCTATGGCCTTTAATCCCTCAGCTACCCATGGCATAGAGGTCATGTGGGATGATCTGAATGCAATGAATCTGCAGAAAATGAAAACACAGAATATGCTCAAAGCTGCCTCAGCTTGCTTCAGCCTACTCTCAAATCTACCTGTGATCTGTCAAAGATACTGGTAGCTCTTTTTGCGAGCATGTTATCGTTTTCTAAAATATCAGTCTATTGCTAACGGCTCCGTACAAGATCGGCCCACAACCAAAGAACTACGCGATAATCAAATACACAGTATATGATTTGCACCATAATTTATCTGTTACCTCAGACTTCCAATGAACCAGATGACATGCGCACATGTGCGGGATAGACGTAGTCGTTCTAAGGAAGCTGGCACCGTTTCTCGCGATACACAAAGACTACCTATTTTTAAAGTTTGGCGCCAATACAACATACGCGCCCCATAATGACACAAACATGCGCAAATGTTGGCAAAGGCTGACTCATGACTATAGTTCTTGCTCTTTGTTATATGTCGGATGTACCTTTTCATGAAATACCGATGAGGACCAGTGTTGCGCTAGTACATGATACTTGTTCGTTCAAATAAACGACATAATAGCTAATTCTACATAGCATCGCTTTATATATATCACCCCAACTACTTGATCGCACAAAGCGTTGTCAAATCTGTATATTTATGAATCAATAGTTCAAAATGAGATGAGCTCTATAGAATATTAATGGAAAATATCAACATTTGGCCCAGCAAGCATATTAGCTAACCAGACCTATTATAGCAAGCCAGCAGGTAATCGTTGTCTGCTATGCTGTGCGCCGCAGAATGCTGCTCCTGCGAAAACCGTAATTATTCCCCAGGGTTCACCACCCCATCGATTCCAAAGAATCTTCTCGCTAGGAAGCCTGCAGTTTCAACATCATAACTGGATCTTCTCGCAAACATTTCAGCGTACTAATAATTAATTTGTGTAGATAACTTGATTTAGCCACTTGCAACGTAATTCATGTTTATGAAGTAAGACAAGTGACATGGACAAAGATGTAGGTAGTTAGGCCGGCGCTGTTCCGCATCTCTCCGTCTGTTGTAAACTGTAGTGCCATCTGAGCCTAAAGGGTAACAGTTCGGAAATAGATAAAGGTTTTTTTAATTGGATTTTAATGAGGCTCACATTTACTTGGCGAGCATATAGGTTATGGCACAGAAAAGATTAACTAATTATTGCAG
>NW_019215171.1:0-23148 GCF_002532875.2 Varroa jacobsoni | reverse complement strand
TAGTATAGACATCACAACCTGTGATGTCTATACTAGTAGTAGCGTGCTTATAGCGATCCTAGGCATGTCAGATTTGTACGATGAGTGTGTTTTTCCGACGTATCTAATATCCTTGCAATGATTTAATCGCTTTGAAACTGTTACCAGAGCTAAAGTGCACATTTATTTAAAGGTAATAACTGAGAGAACGACTGCAAAGTAGTTGGGTTTCCATAGAGTTCCATAGAGACAAATAATCTCTAAAGGGAAATAAAGACAGAATAATAAAAATAAACACAGAAATCTCTAAAGAATCTGTAAAAAGTTATTTTACAATTGAAGAGTTTTTTTTTTTAAATATTTATTAAAGTTAATCCATGAAATATATAACCGTAATACTCCGCGTATCTTCTGCTATTAGGATATGCTACATTTTACTATCAAGTGAGCCCCTTTAAACCGTCAAGGGTGTCTTCGTCCCATTCTATATAAACAAACAGTCCGGCTGATCTGTGTAAAATTAGTTCACGTAATAGTTTTAATATTTGTTCGTCTTCCTGAAATGATCAATACACCAATGGGTAAAGCTATTCGATAGAATTTACTACGAAAGCTAAGATACAGTCGAACGGTCGTAGCCTTTACCCTCTTAGTATCATTTTCTCTATTTAGAAACACCTTTTCCTAGGTTTCGTCCGCGTGATAAGATTGGAAACCTTTCAAAATTAGATACGTGCTGCTTCAAAGCTTACCAAAATGGTGCAACGTCCAAGTGACAGCCAATAAGTCAGCACAAGGCCAAGAAGAGCTACAAGTAGAATTGATGCGCTCGATGTCTTAGGCCACTTTCAACGAAAAGGCTTTCCATTTCTAGAGCACAGACAAGAACGGTCGTGGCCAATTGCGAGTCTGTACACATCGCAGACCATCCTACACATTTACTTTCTTTCTCCCTATATTCAAGAACCTTGCTTCGACCTCAGAGTGTTTAAGTGACAGTAACACATTGACGTCCTTGGGCCACACAGAAAAAATGTCAAAATCTAAACATGCGCCTAAATTAAGAATGTTTTATATGCTTTGTTTTCAAGACTGTGTATAAACAAAATAGACATCTCAACGATTTTTTTTTTCGTACGTACTAGAAGTGTCATTCCTAATAGTCATGTTCCTTTAACGTAGCTACTACCCACCGCGACAACAACTTTAATTCGGGACCTAAGCCACTCGTAACTATAATTTTAACCATAATATTCTTTCGTTACTCCACACATATTTAGCTATTATAGCTACTGTGACATTAGTGGTCATTCAGGCGTTGCTCAAATACGCTGTACGCAAAGACCCCAACGAAATTGAATTTTGTATTTATCTGTGCTCAAAGTCCAAAAACATTACACTGTTGTTTACCATTACTAGGTTCGCTCTGTTCTAGAAATAACTGGCTTCCGCTTGGCGTTACGGGTAGCGAATGAACGCACGCTCGCCATTATGACGAACAGCTCGTCAAAGTTTTTCCAGTTTAAACGCATTATTCTGACTAACATTTTGACAAACAGTTGATAACAGTCACCATTGTCCAGTACAGTTGAATAAACGTCAATGTGTAAGAGCGCATTTGTGCGAAGACGGAACCGATCGACCTGAATAGGCTACATTTAGTCAAAGTATGCCTATAGCGAAACACTACTTACCTCTTTCCAGACAAGGACATGCTAGCGGCTTTTGTTTAAGTAAAATCGCTCACTTCTTTCTATCTTATTGTCGTTCTTCCTGTTGTCTCGTCAATCTAAAGCAGATAATAATAAAGCAGTGCACGATAGTCGATTCGGCATCGTTTTCTTCCAGGAACTCTACCTTATTCGTTTGAATTTATCTACAATGCTTTTTTTTCGAGTATTTGTTGAAACTACTATAAAGTAGATAATAATGTATGTAATGTAAAACATGTACATCGTACGAGCGTGTTACTATAATACATACTAGTCGGGGCCTGACGAGCGGACGTGTCTCTGGAAGACTAGACAGGGAACCGACGACTCTAACGCAATTGTCAACAATGGCTAATGCTGAGGAGAGGTTTTCGAGAAACAAGAAAAACCGGCAAGAAATCCTTGTCTATTTTTTCCCTTTCATTCGTTCTCCTTCTTCTGTTTTTTCTCCCTCTTTTCTCTGGACGAAATAAAAGATGTAAGCAAAAAATGAAAATGTACGAGAGGTGAAAATCGTTTTTCCGCTTCCAATGATCGACTGGCGTTTTCAAAATAAGTTTGAGACAAAGTCTGGTCAGAAGCCACTCAGAAAATGTAATAGCAACTCAACGGGCCCTGAAATTTCAATTTTTCTCTAAATTCTTTCCAATACTGTGATCTGTTTTTGTAGTTAGGGTTTCGTTAGGCATAGTTTGGTAAATGTACGTGTAACTATAGACATTTTCCAGCCAATTCACCTTTCTATATCATTGCCGCCTGTCATCACAGCTTTCTAATGAGCGAATCTGTGATGTTAATCTTAGAAAAGAAGTACTAGTACTTAATAAAAGGATTGCTTGAACCTCTAGTTTAAGAACCGGTGCTATACTTTACACGTTGTTTGTCTATATAACTGCCACTGCCATCCCCGCCGCTGACCTGGACAATATTCTCGAGGACAAAACACGAGAAGGTTAAACTAATTGTGCGTGTGTTTGAGTATCACTATGGGATTGAGACCGCCGGATTATACTGTCGAATACAATAAATAACATGAAATATATGTGTGATTCGATATAAAAAGCAAAGTTTTTTTAACAGCGTGACTTAAATTGAGGGCCGTCGATACTTGTCAATCCAAAGCGTGACAGACTAATAATAAATTTCTAGATTTTTTACGTTCGCTCTTAAGGATGGCTTCAGGCGACTGACCGTTAGCACAAAAAAGCGAAACATGTCTACGCTCGGTTTTCCTCGACCTCGACCAGCTATCATGCACCTAAACTTTGTACGCAAACAACTTACTATTGCACTATCATGAGAACGTTATACACCATTTGAAAACGCTTTTTTGACTTTAAGGCCATTGTTATGACTTTATAAGGATTACGAAATTTAACGTCGAGTTCGTTTCCCCAAGTGACACTTATCTCGACATATCATGGGACAAAACAAAACGTAGAGCAAAGAATACGAGAAGATCAACTTTTAGCAGACAAAAACTGACAATGAGGAACCGATCGGAAACTTATTTTGGAATTACAATCCAGAATAAATAAAAGTCAAAAGGACAAAGCGTTAAAAAATACGACATAAACAAATAAATTTATTTTATATAAACTGATTTGTCCGTTCTTAATATTTTTATCTATTTGTTTGTTGATTTATGTCTCTAATGTGTCACTATAGCAATTGTTTTTTTCGATTTTACAAACTGTCAAACCCGCTAAATTTATATTAGGATAATTTCAAATTTAATGTGTTTTAAATTTAACAGTCTCGAAGCGCTGTTAATTGCTTTACCTATATTTGGCATTACTACTTCGTCTTAGTGCTCTTTATCCTGACAGCGAGAACTGAGTACGTAGATGAATATAAAAGTGCCGGAAAGCCTTCAAAATTACAAGTTCTTCGCAACAAACGTAGAAAAAACAAAATTATTTATCTATTATTATTATTATTACTGTTATCAAAGTTAAAGCTTTTATTCAGTCGAAGAAGGTCGATATAACAAACATGCCCTTGTCCTTTTTGAGACACATTGTCACATACGATGGCCTGGCAAACGCTTACTTTAATTACGTGAACGTATCGAACCTCGACGGATAACGGCGCAGAACGCCTGAGAATTTCTTTTCTATCAATTTGGCAGTTCACTGTATATAATATACAGCGTACAAAGGAAAAGTAATATAGCTGACTGTGTCCCCTCTCCGCAAAGCTTAAAAATAACGTTGGGGGAATTTAGATGGAAGCCAAGGCGCTTTGAACTGCTGTATCAATGTACAGCATCATTACAGGACAAAGCAGAGCAAAATCGTTGTTGATACAGGTACACAAACAGAGCTTCTGGTCGACGCAAATGGGCGAAATGAACTTACGTTGTAGCTAAGAGACCATAAGTTGCTGGTTGTTGACGTCGTAGAGATTTTGTGGACTGCGAATTACTGCGTCAAGTGATTTTGTATGAACAGAAAAGCCTACTTCGACTCCTTGGAAAAGATAGATCAAAGGAACGTTCATTCCAGAAGGTCTAATGTAGACAATGAAAATATAGAAGTTACGGGATAAAATGAGTCTTTTCGCCGATTTCGTCAATCATCAGATTCTTCAAGTCAGTCAGTTTGATTTTTATGAGTGATCTCGAATGGGGTTCTTAATGAAAATCCTCTAAATTCTCCGTTGGAAAACTTGCTTATGCCAGATAACATTAGTAAAAAATAGCAGTGGATAGGCCCCACGAGAGCCCTCTTAGTCATCTTGTGTTCTCTAATTTCGATGCGTATTGTAGTATGTTTTTATTTAATCATAGCCGTGAACTGTCAAGAGTGACGTCCCTAGGCCAATACTAATGAGTTCATTTGAAATGGGAGATATATAAAATGATCATCAAATCTGGAAGACGTCTCATGGTATCCTTCTCGCACATAATTTTTATAAAAATAGCGCGCATTAAATTGTTCGGTGACAAAGATAACTTTTGACAACGGCGCAGATTACGATGGAGAGTTGCTTGTTGACGAAACGATCAACAGTTTTTTTCTTTCCCTCGCGTTTGGGTGATGTTTTTCTAGTTGTCGTCAGCCCCCCTCCATCCCCCGTCCTTCGATGATATTTCCTCCCGCCTTTGCTTTTTCCTACTCCGGCGGGTGTTAGGGTCCTGCTACTTGTGGCGTTGCCTGTTGTTATTATCGTCGTTGTCGTAGAGTGTCAGGAAAAAGCCGTTTGGTCTGACTGGGTCGACTAGGGTGGGCACAGTTAGGTTTGCTGGGCGTGTGTGCGAGAGACAGGATGCCACCACAACGCTGATCGGAATGAATTCCTAGCCAGCGCTTTTCTATTCCTACTCTCGCAGCTGGAATCTGTGAATATCTCATTCCGCACACATAGCCATATACTCTGTTACAATCGCATTTTACTCTTAGACTTCTACCCTGAATATTTCTTAAATTTTCTCAACAGGGGCGCTTCGGTCCTTGCCCGGAACGGTCCTGATGGAACACTCACTCCTCCACACCGATCACGTCGACGACTATTCGATCGGTTCTCTCTCCCTCTCCATTTATCATTTTCGTGGTGATTCGACAGGGAATGAAGGGAAGAAGAGACGACGACGACGACGACGACAAGGAAGAGAGATAGTAGGAATGAATAAGCGAACATCATCGACAAACGCAGAAGAAGAAAATAGACAAAGCGGGGGAGTCGCGGATGGAGAGAGAGAGAGAGAGAGAGAGAGAGAGAGTCGAATGTCTCCTCGTTGCCGTTGATGCGGTCAACGAGATGGACGAGATTGAGATGAACAACGCCGCGGCTGCAACTAAAGGTCGCTTAGTCGAGCGTGCGAGCGCCACAAATCGAAGAGAGAAAGCTAGCTTCAGAGGATCAAGAAGAGAACAACGAACAAAAAGAACATCCAACTGAATAGACGAAGAGGACGCAACCACCGCTGCAACCGGCGGCGGCGGCAGCAGCAGACGAATTTGTCAATCTTCGGAGATAACACGACTAGCGCTCATATTGATGCTGTTCATGTTGATAATGAGTACAGCAAGCAAGAAATCGCGCTGCGGCCGTTGCCGCCGCCATCACTGCTGATTTAGTAACAATAAAGAGCTGTTTGAAGAGTTGCTTTTTCTCCTTGTGTAGCAACAACAACCGGCACGATGCTAAGACAGGCCTTGCTGATGATGATGACAGACCTTAAGAAAGGAAGAAACTAAGGGGGAAGCAATGAAGAGCAGCAGGCCCAACCAGGCAGCGTGATGATGTACGCCCAGTACATATACACATGTTAACATGGCTTCACATGGAACGGTGAAAGGCGAAGAGAAGGAAGATAAGCAAGCCGAGAAGCGCACACATGTGGTCTGGGTGCGCCTTGGACACTCCGACAGAAATCCGAACACGCAGAGATAGAAAATGGCATAACAAGACAGATAACACATTAGTACATATACATAGACACTTCGCTCAGGCGTTCCGCTACACACACGGGGCACAGACCACCAGTCAAATATGTATTTAGAATACCTCACATTGGCACGCCTACATTGAACATTACCGGGAAAAAAGGGTTCCCAAAACGACGTTTTGATAAGCGGTACTCTCAAAGAAGCTAACCTGTTACATTTAAGCGGGAAGAAGGAATAGAAGCTGTTCTGCCTTTTTTTATTACCTAAAGTATCAAAATTGAGCTATCAGTCTGCAAAGTGCAGTAGGAACGACGCGAAACAGAGCTTCAATATCACTTCAACAATCTGCCGATTTTCTTAGATAGTTCTTCAGGAGATACTTGGCAGGCTGCCCTCAGATCTTTCAATAGCACCCATATAATTACATGGCACGTAATATAACGAATTAATTAGACCAGCTTGTTCAATATCGATCTAAAAGTAAATAGAAAACATACCTTGACGCGTTGAGGTGTATTTGTATTTTTTGTTGATATACGCAGTTCTAATGAAGTCCGGTTAACCTCGTTTTCACCAATTCCGCGATTGACTAAAGCGGAGCAAGGTGTCAGCTGCCGGTAGTTTTATCTGCTGTCTAATCCAAAGCGTCTTGTAATAATAGGCCAGCGTTTTCTCGGCGGCACAGATTAATGGAGAAACTCAACAACTCGATCGTACCTGGTAAATTGCAAAGTGTTGCTAAAAATGTTTGTCTTACATTTCAAGTTTTTTCTACGAAATCCCGAAATAAAATTACAAATTTAAGCGACGTTGAAATTGTTTGCATTCTCATTACCTCATTAACTTTCATTCGATATTTGTCAGCACTATTTAGAAGTTCCTTGCCAACATTCTATGCCAGATCATCTTGCATAGATGGTCAGGAAGTAGTTTGTCGCTGGTAACGGTTCCATGACTATGTTGAATTAAAGCCCCTGGAGCGATGAAGGGGAGCTGCATAAAATTATATCTAAAGTCTTTCCTTTAAATGATCTCCACGTTGTTTCTGTAAAAGAAAATAAATGGCATGACACTTCGTTAAGTTCGTAAACTTATTGATCCAAATAACCAATTGATTACATCATACTTAACGTGGGTGCGTCCAACAATATCAAACTATGAGACCTTATAAAGGTACGTAATCAACCTTAAAAACATTCTTATGGAGTACATGAGTAATTTAGAGTTATATTTTTGAACCAAGGTGGAGACAATCTATTCTTATTATATATATAAACCTCATCTTGTTCTTTTTCTTATCTTATAAATCTTATTATTATATATAAATATCCTATTAAAAGCCGTATTTTTTATCTTCAGAAGACAGTGGCAAATACGCGGTCTTTGTTTCGCTAAAATTACTATTTTCGAAATTTAAAAAAATAGTTCAGAGTTTCGACAACGTCAAAGAATCAGCTATAAATAGGCTGCTTCCCTATGCGATTATATCGCTATTTTAAGCCTAGATAAAAAGAAATTTTGACTCCTGCCTGCTCTGTAGACCAAGTGCATCCGCAGTTGGGGCAAACCAGGGTAACACTTTCAGCTGAATCAAAAAACATACTTTGGAATGCGCTGAGATCGCTTTGATCGGATTTCCACCAGTCCATTTTTACTATGAGACAATATTAAAATAAAAAGTCTATATTTAAACATGTCACAGACGTCCGTCGAGAGTGTTCATTTACCCATATAAATATATAATATAATTCCCATGATTTATCGAATACAATTAGTAGGTAGAACCTAATTGTTGATCTCTATGCAGATATATTTATTTACGCTACTCTTTATACAAAAACATATGTTAATATGAACACCGTATTTTTCTGAATTGCTCATTTCACATTGCGTAAAGGCTATCCTTCAGAAAATGGTGTAGCATCTCCATTTTCAATAGCAAGAAGACTTGCTTATTGTATTCAAATTGTCCGTTTCTCCCATGGGAAAATCAATGCCAATTAAGCCATGCCACAACAAAACGCGAGTCAACCGCAGCAAGTCATTGCTATTGTTTTATAAAATAATGTGCGACTGTTTTGTGAAATGTTTCTTGCAACTTTTTTCAAGCTGATTCCGTTCTCACTGATGCTAAAATTGCCCTATGGATACCACGTAGCGGCATGCGTAAGTTAATGGAATTTGTATACCGATGAAGATCTTACTTCAAACGGCCATATTGCCTAAAATACGGGCACTTTTTTGGCGGGTATCAATATTTAGAGCCTGTCTATAGAGCACAAAAATGAATTATAGGTTTTCTTTATTGTCACATCCAAAATAGTCAATAGTATAATAGATAATAAGTTGTTTAACTTCATGAAAAGGTTATATATCGTTTGACTTGATTGAATTTTTACTGCATACCAATAAAAGCACAGTTAGCTTCTCCAAACATGAAATGTAATACCCATCATGATGATCAAATGGTTTTGCAGGTGGATGCCGGCTTGGCAACCTTAATGCTGCCCAATATCTGAACAAGGTTTGTATACTGAAAAGTTGGTGTTAAGGGTTAACTTTGTCCTCTGTGTTCGATTTGATTATAAATGTATATCCTTATAATGCAAGAAATGTACTATCGCCTCTGCACATCTGAGCATGATTCAATCAAGTAGCGTCGAGCTACCAAACACGGCACTGGAAACGACGATCCCCAACGATGATGTCTGCAAATGCAGGCAGGCGCCCTGCTTAGTGTGGAAACGAACAGAGCCAATGAAATAAAAATATCCTGAGGCAACCAGCAGCTACCCTCATGCTCCTTCCTTCGTCGTTCCACTCTTCAAGACATCCACAACTGCCGCCGTTACCTCCATCGTAGTACAAGCAACCCCCAAACCACTCACCCCAACACTGCTAGAGTCGATTTGATCTTCCTTACCACGTGAGCACCCGCTGCCGTTCTTAACTGCGTGGTTAACAGCATGGCTCTTAAGACGTTCGGACTTGCCTCTGACAAAGAATTAAAAATTTGAAAAACTTATTATATTAAGACTAAAGATATCGTTCGTATATACATATTAACATAGCAAAAAGAACGTCACGCAGATTGGATCGTCCAGATCAGTGCAGATTTCAATGTAGGCTCACATTTGATTGAATTCGAAATAAAATTAAATTAGGCTAACAGTACATTACAGTAGAAGAAGAGCAGCCAAAAAATCTGCCGATGAGCTTATTAGAATGTAGAATATCTATTATCAGACGATAGTGGCATTACAAGACTTATTTACAACCTTAAATATGATAATCTGCAAATAGTACGCGGTTCCTGGGTAATATTGATCCATTAGAATAGTTTGCCAATGTACCTATGGTTTTATTTTATTGAAGAAGGGGTCTCTTTTGAGACTTAAGTCCGTATGAAGACTGAAAGATGTAGCAGCCAATCTATGAAATAAGTACATGCGTATAGCTTCGATGCAGGGCCCACGGATTGATTACTTGGTAGAAACTGGGTCGACTTATGCTTAAAAATGTTACGTTTTATCGATTCGTTCGTCCCAACTGGAAGTCATAATAAACAGTTATACCTATAGTCAGAGTGTTCTCAATTTGTCTTCTTTTCAGTACGATTAGCTAATTACTGCGAGCAATGCTGTGTTGCAGATATCAGAAATGCACCCGCATACATGGTGTATATAGGAAGCCAGGCGCTTTATTCTAAAGACAGAATCAGCCATGCAAACTTAACTTCAATATCTTTTATATAGAATTTATTATATGTATTCAGAACCGACTTGGTTATATGTTTGCCGAGAAGGCCATAAAATATTAGTACTATTATTAACGAATTTATAGATGAAGGCGTGTTCTGAGGTCACTTAAAATTCTGCACACGCGGCCTGGCGTCTTTGACGCTTGAGTAAGTGTTTCGAGTATTATGCCCGGTATTGGCGTTAAACGTTGCCTCAGACAGCTGACACCTAGTACAAAACAAAATGTCTACCTCAGTTTTATATTTAGAACATTTTATGTGCCCTAAGTTTAATCGCTGAGAATTGTGAGGGAGCTTATGGAGCATAGTAGCATCGTATACGACACGATCAAACCTACCGTAGTGAAACAGGTTATGACGTGGCCATTTGTGCGGTTCGAGTTTTTCACGCGTTAACAATGCACACTACCATTTATCCAGCTTTTATCTCGTTTTCACTTTCAATTACTATCAATCCTCAATTTTTTAGAAACGTTGGTTTCCGTTTCTTAACCTTTGGTCGATAACTTGTGTTAAAGTTGTTCGCCGTAGTTCCCATGATTGTGCAGTGGCAAAATGTTTGCCGCCAAGGTCTACGTTATCTAGGTTTGGTAGCGGGTACACCACACTTTGCTGCGTATCGGGAGCGAAGATTTAAAACCAAGATTAACGGCAATGCCTAGGAACCGAAATACGTAAATAATGGTTTATTCAAATGACCTGTTGAGACCTAGAGGGACACTATCGTCATTAGCTTGTCCTTAGCGTACCTGACGCCGCCACCAAACCGGAAATTTCTTTTTAAAGAAGTACCTTTTTATTGCATTAGCCGGCGCTTGTTACGTTCATTGTTAATTGAACCTGGTGAACGAGTTATGGCGCTTGTTCGGATTTTGAAAGTTGGAAGAAGCATGAACTACACGTTTTTTCCATTGGATCCAGTGCTAAGCTATAAGGCGTTTAGTTTTTATCCAATTGCTTTTTATGCTTTTAGTGAGTACTTTAGAGCCTCTTTCTTCGACGTACTCCGTTTTTATCTTCCGGTCACTCTAAGGTTCAAACTTATTCCTTGAGGGCTTTATCCTGGCTCTGTTTAAAAGTTATAGAACCTGAAATGCGAACGCTTGTTTTAGATTATTCGGAGAAAACCCATAGCAGAAAGAGCTCTTTCACGTTTTATGCGAAAACGAATTTAAATCAATTTAGGTATGCTCTGAGATGTATCTACTTTTTTAATACGAAAATTAGCAACAGAAACACAAGATGCCCAGAGTTGGATAACGATTTACTACAAGGAACTCTTCAGATTTATGTAGCAATTCAGAAAATGGGCCAGCGATTACTACGTTAGCTCCCTTAGTAGTCTAAGTCGTTAGTTGGGGTCTTTTTTTTTTTATTTGACATCTCTCAAATAAACTTAGAACAAGGAAGCGCTTTATAAGTATAATCTAGTAAAATTTTAAATTTCAAATTCATGGCTTCCCTTTTGTCATTTCACGGTGGTTGCTTTTAAGGTGTTAAGTTTAAGCAACCGGTTTTGGGGAGAATATGCAGAATCCTTAAATCAAAAATAAAGCACTAATAATAGACCTTGAAAAATATAGAGATGTATCCCTTTGGTCAATTGTTGTAAAGCTGTACTCCTTGGAAAGCGTATTATTTTTTCTCATTCACTAAGCTAAATTTTGCTAGAGCCACATCTAAGTTAGATACGCTTTATTGCTGAATGGAACTTTTAGGATCAATTCGACGAGCTGCAAGATCTAGGAGTATCTAGCCAGATCATTTCGGTCTGCCGCAATTCTAAATGTTCAGTGCTATATCTCAAAATGAATTGAGATTCATTTGTAGTACATGTAAGGATGAAGTTTTGTAGGTGTTATAGGACATGAGCTTTTGAAAAGGGAAAGCAGAGCACTGAAGAATGTTTACCATGTTATTGTCCACGGAGGATTATGCGTTGTCGGTATATGACATCCGCAAACTGGCTATCTGAACCGGCGAGCTTGAGTGGATTTGGTATCGAAAAGCTGCAGACATTATAACTCCTAGCAGATTGACACCAACAGAACATATCAACCTTCAACAGCCGGTGTGAGTGACGATAGAAGCAAGAAGATCGGTGGCAGTAGTAGTGGAACTGCTAGCCGCCACTTCGTCTCTTTCGCTTTTGTATCGGACAGACGACGATGGTACGGTCTCAATTTTCGAAAATTTCTGCTGTCTTTAGTAAACAGGCTACTTTTGGTGCAGATCAAGAGCGTACTATGTGCTATCGATCGCTAGCCAGATTCAACCTCCAGTACCCCATCTGCAACCAGCGGGCTGGAGAAACCAGCCTTAAGCTTTGGGTGCGTTTTATTTGCATGCGAGCAAGCAACGCTTGAAACTCAAAGTGAGTTTGCAGGTGTCATTGAGGTATTGAGAAGTAATCTGCTGGACTAAGCACAGATCGGAGATACAATGAATAAACGCTTCACGCGTAGCCACCAACGACCTCACGGACGAAGGAGAAGTCGTCTCGAAACTCAATAACATAAACAAGAGAGAACTTCAAGAGGCCAATCTTCACTACGTATACTGTTCGAACGCAGAACCAAATTTTGAGTCAACGTTGTTCTTTTTTTTACGTCTACGAGGGTCAGCATCGATATTGCACCGCTCAGACGGGTGCATTTTATGTACTCATAACTAAACAATACAACAATTTAATATTACATGAATGCAACATAACAACGTACGGCTTTAAAGGAAAGTAGGTCTAATGAATTATCTATAGTGTTTGGCGCCCTAGCCAAGTAGAAACGCACTATTAAAATCTTATAAAAAAAATATGTCTCAGAGTGAGACACGACCAGAGTTTTGAGGCCCACGTGTGATACATGTGTTCATCTTCTCTAAAGCTAATCGATAGTAATTTCCTAGATTATAGAAAGCGGATTTTTCAGCATGCTTGGTAGAAGTAAAATCATTTAACACTTCTTCCGCTAGCGTAATTGGCTCTCGTAGTTAGCACTAAACTTACGATGAAGAATTAACTTGACCGTTTATAGAATGATAACGGATTCATACTTCAATTTGAAGTTGTGTAGTAGCATATTAAATAGATCCTCGACTAAGCGTTCCACGTACGACGTCTATATTAAGAAGACTTTTTACAAGAAAAAAATTCGCTCAAAGGTTTTATTTTACGGATTGTTCAATTTATTTGCTTTATGACAAGGTTATCCATTATTGTATGAATCCTAAGTTGATATAGTATTCATTAACGGGAACTCATTATACAAAGACGTATAATTAGTTGTTTTATATTACATTATTTTATATTGAAACCCTTAGGCGCTTCGCTGTATCTCCATTTCGGAGTCCTATTGAGTATTTATTGACCGATTTTCTCGGAGGCACAACGAATTTCTGACATTTCTTTTCAGAGCGGACATAAATGGGTTAATCACTATTAGTAAAACCGGTAGGTACCATTTAGTTGAAAATACCGCGCTAAATTTGGCTGATAGGCTTTGCAGAAGATGTATAAAGCTTTTAAGTAAAAATGAAAAATAAAGCACTAATGATCAGACCGACTTTCAAAAATATAGGAATTTGCTAATTTCTGTAAAACTACAACCGTGTATAGCCTATCTCTCTTCTCAGTCGCTAAGCCATATCTTGTCTAGGCTACGTCTAAAGAAGGATACTTCCTACTGGCAAATAAAATACTCGAGTGAATTATATACACGTATAGAAATATAAGATAAATCTATGAATGAGCACGCGTCTTCAACTACACAAGAGTGACTGTAACTCGTATGCGCCTACCAGCCAATAGCACAGCTAAACCGGTCCACTATACTTTGGTAGCAGTGTAGGGATAACTAACGATATGGTCGAAATTGCGAAAGAGTTGCTCGAACAGTCGGCTGACTGCGAAACGCCCCCGCTGGTGTTCGACGAAGGGTAGCCCCGTTCGAGTGGTACGATTTTATGGGAGAAGCCTGATACCTACTTCCGGAGGCGCATTTTGTAATGAAAGAATATCGGTGGCTGTTGTTCTAGACAGGGCGTATCAATGCTGCGCCCACAAGTATCAGTTGCCCTTATCATGGCAGGGCAGATCGAGACAGTAGATCCACATTGCACTGGCACTGTGAAGGATGAAGGCCGTGTTGCGGAGTCACTAACCTGTATGATGATGGCACATTCGTTGGCTTATTATCGGCGAACGGCGGTGATACAGATGTTGCGAGAAGGATAAAAGAAAACTCCCCTGCATCCATCCTCAACGAAGGTACACTATATCGTGCCAAAAGGGCCACGACGGGTCGTGCAAGGTCAATAACAGTGTAATTCTTTATCTAACTTGTCATCGGGGCCATATGGATGTTAGCAGAATTCCTCGGCGGCTAATCGCGTACAGTTCGTGCGTAGAACAAAAAGGGTGGGTTCCTTTTTTCTCCGTTAACCAAGTGTTTGCGAATTTTCTGCTGGAAAATGAGCATCGACACCACTGAGCGGGATAAACTGCTGCCATTCTTACAGGCATTACCATGACAATAAGATGCACTTTTGACTGTCAATTAATCTGGGTCCCTAGGCTGGTTTTTGCGGGCTCGTACAGGTCATTCTGGATGGCGTCAAAGGCCGGAAGTTGCGCTGACTGTTAGTCGACTTAGAAATGCTACTGGAGAAGCGTATGAAAAGACCATTGAAAGATCTGGGGAGAGCAACGTTGTTCATAAGCGCTAGAGGATATCGACCTCAGGATGAGGACATCCCGCTAGCTGAGCGTGGCCAAGTCGTAACAAAATAAACATCGAGTGAATAAGCAGAGCGAGTGGGCTGGCATTTTTGCCGACCAGCGGCAAAGCTAGGCCAGTGCGCTTCATCATGTACCTAGGTACATGATACATAGATGATAGGCAGTTGGGTATGATTACCTATCATAGCCATATTACCATATTAATTCTAATACTATCATCTTTTGTGGTGCTTGCTTCATTCGACCACACCTTTTATTTCTCGTAGTAGAACATAAGGACAAATGTAAAAATAATTAAAAAAATGATATACATTATGTATTATCTGTGGCATTATAATATACATATGTATATAGAAATAGTTCCATCATTTGTTCCAATTATTATTATCTGTATCAGTTCTAAACGTTATTCTACTAGAACAGGTAACAGGTATAATCGAACGAGGAGGTGAGCAGTCTAAAAGGTGACAGTCGCCAGTCAGAGGAAGATGGCACAAAAATGGCGATATTTAGGGATCATTTGTCTTCGTGGTTTGTCGGCCCCCGCCAGCATGACAGCCCATAGCCGATCTGCAACGGCCCGCAACTGTAAGATGAGTGGCGGGCCTCCGCCAGGGACTCCAGGGTGCCTGCGTCCTTGAAGAAAGGCAGCTAACAACGGTCCAAAGTGCTTCATGCACAATAACAAATACATCGAAATATCCAACAAACACAATCAATATTTGACGCATAAACTCACATCGCTTGCTTGATATTGCATGTAAGTACGGCAGAGTAGACATAATCATTTCGGCAAGGTACAGATCATTGTTAAATAACAAATAGTAAACTTTGTAGCTACACATCGGAACAACCGCGTCCGTCCTTAGTTTGGCTAAGAATCATTAGCACGCGAGCATGTTTACAGCAATTTCATGCAAAAAGGCTTGCGCTCAAATCTGGGCTCCACCTGTTCCATCAAATAGATAGGCTAACAATGACGTCGAATCAGCAGCAATCGCTTATAGTATAGTACTAATATGGGATGAGTGTGTCTCGGCAAGCTGGGGAACTACTAAACATCTATAGATATCAATAGCGAAAGAATAGCCGTTGACGCTGCTAGAGATGCTCCCTCCTGCCTATTCTTTCTTTATCACATCGCCTAATGGGGTCATTGTTTCGCTTGCCTCTATGCGCTGCTTACCACACACACGTTTGTTACCCAGCTGATGAGTGAGAGCATCTTAGATGCTGCTACGTTCCGTGACTCGCGAGAATTATGCTCTGGCGTCGAGTAGAATTAAGTGTTAAGTGGCGTATACTTGTAGCGCCCGACTGCCTGAGCGTGGAACACGTTGGCAAATGTCATATACGCGCACGCTAGCCAAGAAGATCAACCGGAAAGATGACGGTAGCGGAACTAGTGGTCATTGACTAACGATTGACGATGAAGACGACGACTACGGTCCTCCTTCGCCCGATTCGTGGGTGATCTAAGTGGTGGATATTGCCCACCCGGTAAGCATTTTTCGTCCTCTTTTATTGTGGCTGTGTCGATGCGTCGAAATCTGTTTTGAGCCGCAGGCTTTGCTTGTTGGCGTGAAGACACAAGACGGCGCTGAGAATAAAAATTATGTCCATTGCGCTTTGCCGTACGCATGAAAACACGAAGTCTGCACGAAGCCACCGCCGTGTGTCGAGCATTTTCAAAGCGGGCAAATGAGTCTAATGTTTATGTCGTATGATTTTTTTGAATCGCTGAATTTGTCGTATATTTTCTACAAGTGTTTATTTTTTTTTTGAAATACATCTATTTCTCCTCGAGAAACCAGCTTAGAGTTACCGCTCAAGCGATCCAATGACTAGGAAGTATTTCTACCAAATATACACGAAAAGTTAAACTTTCTATAGCTAAATCTTTATGTTCTAAACCTGCGCGTAGAAACAATGAGCTCATTCAGAATGGATCGTATAGGTGACAAGGCTGACAAGATGATGGTCATGTTCTAAAATCGTCGATGTGCTAACCATTACTTTAAGTCGAACAATTAACTCTGTATTAGGATGCTTTAATCTAGTAAAGCGTAGCTAACAGAAATATGTAGGAAACTTAAATACGATAACTGCGCGCCACTTGAAGTTCAATTAAAATACCATTTTGACTTTATTATTTATGCATATTTGCAAATCACTAGTACACGCATGTACGGTCTGTATCAAGAAAGCCTAGACTTTTCTAGGTTGAGAAATCAGGAAAAAGAGGCCGAGGACAATAGATATTGTCTAAAATTTAGGAAAAAATTTATTGAAGCCGTTTGTTCCCTTAGTGGTGATAAACAGAGCTTGATGACGTAACTGATTAGGACAAAATTGCGGTCCTGTTCGGAGACGCGACGGAGCTGTCGAAAGATGAAACGGAAGAAAACGAAAGATGAAAGGAGTACATCTTCCGAACGGCGTAGAGGCAGCTGGGAAATTACTTCTAACACCTTGAGGACCAGATCGAGTTTACTTACTCCTACATCTTTAGCCAAGGACCCATGGCGTTAATCAGTTGGGTTCGGAACCAGTTTATAGATTAGGGCGATTGAGTATCAAGTTACAAACAAACCTGGGCTCAGGCCTTAGGGGAAGGTTTAGATTATTGAGACTGATGAACCTGATGGAGTCGAAATACACACTACAAGAGACGTTTCAACAAGAAGGACAAGCTGTCTGTGAGATGCAAGAACATGTTAGATTTTTCCTGATTGTAGACAGCGAATATTAGCTCTGAATTTATCAGTGGGTCAATAAAGTGAATTAACAGACCATACCTTCTTGAATGTACTTCGATATTTTCAAAATCGAAAATTAACAAGTGATCCTCCGTATGTGGATCCTAATAGACACATGCTTATGTCATCCATATTCCTTCAGGATTTATTTATACAAACAGAATACCTCAAAAAACGTACACACTGTCTAACGGGTCATAACCTTCCGGCAGTTCTCCATTTCAGGTTTTAATATTAACGTCAAGAGAGTAAAGTTTGAAAAAAGAAAATCAACTTAAAATGCTATTATTGAAAGTATAAAAATGTAGCAGAGGCACAAAGATTATATTGGAGGGAGTTCATGCAGATCCTCGTACGCAATCTGCAATTGATCGAATGGAATTGTTCGGGATGTTTATATACATAGATAACGTTCCGAAAGACCAAAAAAGAAAGTATCGAGACAATATAAACATCTACAAAATTATCAAGTCGTGAGCTTGCTATCAGCGGAACAGGCGCCCATCGCATGTTAAAACGTTGTCAACGGAAAAATACGGTCCACCAATAATACGTGCTGTCAACGAAAATGATTTGGACCGGAAAAAATAATGATGTCAATGGTAACTGGAAAAACGAGAACAGGATTGGCTGCTTCGGGAAAGATCTTTTAAAACGATAAGGGTACATTGAAATGAAATGGCACAACTAATCGAGGTAATTGCACCTAGTGGGCAACTCTGAGTGAAACACCATATAAATTCATTAGGAACCTCAATGGGGCATTTTAAGGAAAGAATTAATTGAACTACTCTTTTTAAGCAGCACAGTGACTACTGTTAGTTACTTAAATTTACTGCGGGACGCTGTTTTATTACGCGTTCAGTAAAACTTTTGTGAGAATGGCGAACTCGACTATCGAGCACGCGGAACACCTACACACTATAATCATGGTGTACTAACCTATCTTCGTAAGAATCCTCCAATCAGATAAATTGGATAAAGTGATAGTATAAAATGCATGAGCATTTGCAGTGGGGGAACATTTGACATAGATTCTTTTTCAATTTAAATATTAATTTTATGCAAAAGAAAAAAAGACTGAAGTTATAATCATTCAAACAGTATATAGATTTATGTAGATACGCAAATGCGTAATTTTCTGTACCGTCGTTCAGAATAATGATCGCATTGAATTTCATGGTGTTCGATACTCCTACAAGTTCGGTTTACTATCTCTCGTCTCCGGTAGAGCTGCTAGGTATTACAATTGGCCAGCACCAAAGTATTGAGTGTTTGGCATTAGAGCACTAGATGTCGAGAAGTGGAGAGCTCTTCAAAAGATTAGCACTTCCACACCCCTACGAAGCTTAATCCAAAACTAGGGGTACACCTCTGGCGTAGCACCCCATCCTTATAAGCACTACCTAGCCACATAGTCGCACCTCGCATTGACTGCAAGTTTCTTCTATGACACTTATTGCTCATCCATAAACCGTTACCACAGGCTCCACCACTAGAAGGAAAAAAGTAACCCTGAAGGCCGCTCTAGTGGAACCATACGCTACTGAAAGGCTCGCGTTATAATCCTCGAAACTATTCCTTCGAAGTTGCTATTGAAATATGGACGTTACATAATATGAAGGAACTGAGCTGATAAAAACAAGAATGTATGACGACAAAAACTAATTCAATCGTAATAACTAATTTATATAGACTAACTGATATTTATACAAATTAGGTTCAAACAAGGACATTTTTTAACAGAAACTGACCTTGGAGCGTTTTTGTTTTGGCTCGTAGAAAATTTCAACTGTAGAATAATTTGTTTAGGAACTGTATTCGTATTTACTGCATGTTCCAGGTGTTTTGTAAAAGACTTTTCTATTCTCAAGATATTTAACGCTGACGTACCGTTCGAATCCTCTTCTCCTGCGGCTGCGGATTGGCCTAGTAAACCACACCACCGATAGAATATTGTGTGCGCACTTTTGAATAGTGCAAATCCCGCAGACCGAACTCCATAGAGAAACGCTCCTTAAAAAAAGTAATCCCCTAGAGTTGCGTTTTCTTTTCAACATTGTACAGGGCTGGTTACAAAAGTTTTTTTCGAACGTCGTAGGAGGTTGCGCAATTATATCAATAGCTTGCTTGAGTAATTAAATACAAAAAGCTTGATGGTTAGCGTCTCTCAATATTACAGTTTTACAGATCACAAGCAAGAATACTAATCGACTACGAGAAGCCAAGACATCACCTACGACCTCTTCAGAACTTCGTAATAACGACTGTTAATATTTGTCCTCCTCCTGGACATATGCATTGGGAGTATGTATTCTATTCAGAGTGTGAAAATAGCTAGCTTCTGTAGCAGAGGAATAGGGGCTTGAGAAATAACAGTGCTGCTGTTGCTCGGGGTCGTGTTAGCGTGCTGCCATGTACTACTCGTAGCCGGAATGAAAAATCGTTCCCAAACTCTTCCAGGCGTGGCGATCAATGCCGGCAGGCTAACCAACCAGCAGTGAACGATTCAGACGCCGACATGTCCAAACGCGCCATCACCACCAGCAACAAGTATCCAGTTGTCGTCTGCGACTTACGAGTTGCCCATGGCCGCCGCGAGCGGCGCGGCAGCTCGCTCACTCGAAGATGGATGAAGATTCGGGGTTCTGCACCAGTATTTTAGCGTTCTGAAACTCATATTGTACGATAGCTAACAAGCCGCCTTAGCAGTGTCGACCGTTACAACCTCCTCAATACAACACGTTGCTGCCAGAAATTTCGCTATTTATTGTAGATATTCAACTCATAATATCATTTTCATAAATTTGCGCCTTTGTCAGTGACATACACAAGCTTAATACAGAATAATATACTAGCGCTTTACCGTAAATGATCGATTTATTTATAACACCCTGCTTTACGTCACTTGATTAGGAAAGTATATATATATATATATATATAATATTTTTCCTATAACCTTCCGTCTCTAACGGAAAATATTTGAAATATATGAATAACCGCGTATACAGCAACCGTAGTCTAGTTAACATCATTACGTATTATAATGTACCCTTGTTGGGTTTAATGAACTGAAGGCAACGCTATTATGGCGGCATGCGGTCCGATTAGAGAAGTCTACCTCTTAATCTTTCCACCAGAAACTAATATAAAGCTCGGAAGAACTGTCCCTATTGGGCTGAGATATTGTCTGATGTCTTCACGGCAGCTTTCGTAACAAAAGTAAGTCTAGCATAAAGCGCCTAGATAGCGTGTGTGTGGTGGTTTCAGGACTAGCGTCTACCAGATCGCTGGTAGCCATTTACTAATGATCGGCTGACGGCACCGTTGTCCTGTTGTGAGTGTTCTCTGTCTCGTTAGCACTGTTGACGGGGGAAGTCACAGTTCGTGTGTGAATTTGTTTGTACTGATACCTATTTCTATAGCATTGTCTACTCCGATGTGTATCAACGAAATTCAAATATTTTCCCTCTAACTAAATAATCGATACAAGGGCAACCATTAGAAAATGCCATTTTGTCGTACGCTCTAGTTGGAAGACTGCATTCGTCCTCCTTTACAAAATGTAGTTGTACCAAAATCTAAGGCTTTCAAGCTTGCGACAGTATCGTGTAAGCATGCCACACCCCTCAGAATATCTTGGCACCGTTTTCTGAAGTTTTAGGGTATAGAACATTGGTTTTGATGAGACGAACCGAGAGATCCTCGATAGATCATAGATTAAAGAAGGCAAAAAGCCTCTTCTTGATACACTTGAATTTTTGATACAGGAATTGACGGCCGTTTGGTGGAAGAAAATATTTATTGTCAATACGGCCGTTCAAGCTTCCATTTGGCCTTTGTGAGTGCTTGCATTTATGGGACGTCTGGCTTTTGATCAACTCAAAATTCAGTTCAACGGTGTATTTGAGTGACACTTTAAGTTTATGTCTACTAAAATGGCACAGTTATAATTGAGAAGTTATTTACGGATATATTTTGAGAATGACCTGTGCTTGACTTAGTGTCTTGAACTGAAGATGTAACAGCAGTAAATAATCGTAACATGACATGGTAGCTCTAGTATATGCAAAAACATTTGTTGAAATATCTGTTTTATTTAGTTTTAAAAGCAAGGCAATTTGGAAGCAATATCTAGAATCTGGAAAAACTTATTCTAGTGAGGAGTTCATAAATCTGTAGTTAAATAAAAATAGATATTTCGGCAAAAATTTTTGTATGTGCTATTCTGGATGGTCACGTTTATTTAATATGGTCATTATTTACCGCTATCACATCTTCAATTCAGGACATAAACCATGCAGCAGTCATATTTAAAATATTTCTTTTATAATCCTGCGAAATAGCTTTTCAGTAGTAGCCGTGCGTTAAGTATTGGTAGGTGAAAATCTATTAAAGTGTCGCTCAACTATATTGCTACTACTAAGAAGTCCTACCGAAATTAAATTTTCAGCTCATAACAGGCCAAAAGTACCGTTGATGAGACGGCCTATCAGCAAAAAAATCAACTATTATAGCTTATCAGAATAACCCATTCAGCAGTCCTTCAAATAAAGGTCCATTTCTATATAGAAGATCCAGTTGTATAAAAGATGGATTTTGAAGTTATCTTGATGAATTATCCAGCCCTTTAAATCTAGCCCCATGTACAGTTTTCTGGTTGGCCCCTTAAGATATTCTTCGGATTTTCCAAAAACACCGTTAAAACTAACACTAGCGTAGACCGTCGTTTTTGGGCATAAAATGAAGTTTCTAATCTAGCTGGGGTTCATTCTGCGTATGCACATAGGGTCATAGCTGATCATTTGAGATCGACGCTCTGTTCTTTGTCAATGTTTTGTTCTTGAAATAAACAGCGCTCCTCTGATATTTATGAATGAGCGCATCTCCGCTCTATCCGAATTTGAATGCGCCACTTTGCATAAGCAGAACAATTATCCGAAAAGTATAGGCGGCTGTTGTTTACTGCTTTTTTAAACCTAGCTTGGTGCTTGTCAAGGGTTTTATGCTACACGCAAGCTCTTTTATTGTTTCACAAGTTATGTAGCGTTTTTAAAATGCGATTATCGGTCACCTAATAAGAAAATATATATATATATATATATATATATATATTTGCGACCCAATACGACAGATCGAAACCAATTCCAAACTTACGCAAAAACACTGCTTTTTTTAAAAAATCGGCAAAATTTATTGGGAGACAGAATAACCTCAAAAAAGTAAGCATGAAATAGCGAGTTCGATCTAAATCTCTAAACTGTTTAATATTTTACACTGTGTTTATTATCTTTTAGTTTGAAGTTCTTTTTGTTTTTCTCAACAAATGATGATGATGATGATTCTTCTAAGATCGCTTTTTGCCAGTCCTCTTTGTCATTTAAAAAATTTTTTTAATATTTATTATTTTTTTAAATATTTTAAACAACGCTTATGTCATTTATTCTCCGCTGTTATGTTTTGTCCTTAATTATAGTTGCCATTTTATGAAATGTTAAAACTTTAGCGTTCTAAAAAATAGTACGTACATACAAACGTTTGAACTGTACATGACACTTCCTAATATTAACCAAATGAAGCAAACAAAGTTTTTTAGGGACATATAATATTTGGCTATCAGCAAATGGATTACTGAAATAGAAAAAAAAAAAATTGCTCTTGTTCAGAATGTATATGTACCTTGCGCATATTATTTACATACTCTAAAGTTATTGCGTTCTAAACTAATAACGTATAATTTGTAAAAAAAAAAAACAGGATATTCAAGTTGATTACACAGCAAGCGAATCCGGATAATAGAGTATTTTAT
>NW_019215170.1:0-23250 GCF_002532875.2 Varroa jacobsoni | reverse complement strand
ATATATATATAAATAAATCGACAAAATACGAATGAATTGTCGATCACAAGGTTTGAGTAATAGATGCCCAGTACTCGTCCAATGGTATTAATTTTTTTCATATGCATATAGAATCTGACTTTTGTAATTTACATAGATGTGGAGCTAATACCATTGTTATTTAGTTGTCTTATTAGTTGTGCAAGATCTGAGATTAGTGATTTCCAAGCAGATTTTCCTAGGAAATGTAAAGAAAGGTTGACAATAACAAAAGCGTACCAACGTTGCCGTGTAACATTCTTAGGAATTTCGATACGGGGAAAAGCCATAAGCCATGATGACAAAAAGCAGGAGGGCAATTGATGCTCGACTCCTGGTTTGGACCCTTTTATAGGGAACAAGGAAACATTAACTGAGAATAAATAACGAATAGTAAACAGGACTTGAGTAGCCTAGTAACTGTAGCAAATTAAATAATGTTCAGCGCGATTCTGTGAGGCTTCTTGGTCGGTTGCAGAATGATTGCAGGGGCCGTAATCATTTCTGGCGTGTGACGAAGAGCGACATATGAAGCCTAGTAACAATGATGATAGGAAATTGCGAAGAGCTGTCACCGACGGTTTATTCAATATTATTTCAAACCTAATGACACAGAGCGCCGGAGGAAGGAACGCTACGAACGAAGTCGTACTCCCGATCGTTTTATAATTATAATCATCGCAACCGATATTTATTATCAGATGAAGCAGGTTGGAAAAAAATGGAGACAAAAACAGGGAAGTACTCGGGAATAATCATGACAAAGCAGACTGGATGACGAAGTAATTACCTCTTACTACTAGAACTACGAATGGAAGCTTCCCGGCGAAGATCCCTACGACCATAAGGAGCAGGAAACCAGAGTTGTGAAACGGAAGATAAATTGGGATCGCAACCCGTAGAAAAGATCAAACACATGTTGTGAGGAATCGAAGACAAAAGGACGATCAGCTTTCATTACTGCAAAACTGCGCGTACAGCCTGACTTTCAATGCCTAATGTTTAATTGCTACCTGTTGTAGCCGTACGTAACTCTTCATTCAGCGGAGCAGTAAATATACGTTAGAATCGTGAGGCAAACAAACAACGCATTATAATTACTGCTACTGCAAAGACATATGCCCTCTGTACTGTTAATATTCTACCAACCGGAATGAAGGTAGAACAAATTCACTAACATAAACAAAAACAGCGACAACGATCATTACGTATAACATTATCTCTATATCAAGAACAGTAAACACCACTCAAAACAAACTTCGTGCTGTTGCAGTATAACTATCCAAGACACCGAGTCACAGATTATAGCGGGCGAAGAAGCCACCATCAAACCAAGATACCAAACATATATCCCCACTTTAAATACACAAACGCGTAATTAATAAGAAAGCATTGTGATAATGGCGTTCAACGAAGAATAAAAATGAACTATACCCGTCAAAGAAATGAAATAAATTTGACGCTCCTGCACAGTAGCACAATCACATTCGTGTTTTTTTATCAGCAGACGAAATTTACTGGAAGGGCAAAGGTTTGGTGTTAACTAATTGTAGGCTTGCTCCCGTTCTTCTGTACTTTACATGAAACGCTTATTATTTGTTTGGCAATGTAAATGGCGCATCGTTTCAACATCTCCGTCCAGCGTATTAGGACAAATACAACTAAAAGTTTTCCGTTCCGTCAAAACTCTATATTATAAAAGCTTCATGGGTAAACGGAACAATGGAGTTCCACTAAATTGTACCACTCACAATTTTACAGAAAACATTCGGATACGAAGAACTATTGCGCTAACAATGTAAGATATCTTCGTATTCGACAACAGCTATTATATTTTAAGGCCACTTTTAGGATGTCATGCTTCCTGTGCAAAGGTAACCGCTTGTTTTGTTTCTGTTAACGGCCAAAAGACACCTTCAAGAAAATCAATTAGCTCTGCCAACTGTCGTATGGGAATTGGCAAATCTTTTCCATTTTTCTCGTGTTTGGATAGTAGTTCATCATCGTCATCGGCGCTTTGCTCGCTATGTTTTTTAGTTCGTGCGCAGTTTCGAAATGGGTTATGAAAAGCAATTGCACTCTTCTGTTTCGCCTGTCCACCGTAGCTGCTGTTGTCGAGACTTGCACAGTCCTGCTCAGGTTCTACAGCTGGATAGTTGACGCTTAAGAGCATTATGTCACCATCTACTGAGAGATTGTGCACGTCACTCTGAAAATCTGCATAACTTGACTTATGCGTCAACAAATTTAGGAGACCCTTTAGCTCGCGTAACGCTAAAAGGGCTTCCTTTTGAGTATCAAAAAACGTGTCGCTTCGTGTCTGTGTGATTTGGCTAGAGCATACCGCTTCTGCGTCTATGTTATTGTAAACGTTCCGTTTCGGACCATTCTTGGAAGACTCATCCGACTCACGAGGCAGCGCCGGATACTCATCACACTCGAAGTTGTCCAAAAGTTTCAGATACTCAGGTTCAGTTTCCGATGCAAGATCAGAGGCTTCTGAACTTAATGATGTCTCTTCTACATAGAGTATTATATCTTCTCCCATTCTGCAAAGTTCAATTTATTAGTTTTAGGCTCGTGGCCTCCTTGTTAGTCGCTAATAATAAGCTAACCCTTTATATACTATTCATCAGCATCCATTAAATGCTGGATTGCTATAACTGTACATGGTGGATAATTGTACGCGAATCGTTTCTGGGAATGCACCCCTTCAACATACGCACAAAAGGTGCTCAGATAAAAAAAAAATGTTTAAATTAAAAATACATAAAAAATAAATAAAGACTCGCATGAAAGTTACTTTGGGCACATCGACTAATGCCACCATTGTTTTTTTTCATTAAACACCTACAATAATATACAATAATACGCTTAATTACTCAGAATTAAGCGCTGGAGGAATCTGAATAGAGGTTAGCCAGTGGAAAAAAACATTTGATGTGAAAAAACTCAATAAGACATTTTACAGTTTAGAAAAAATTGTTTTAAAGTCCAGAATAGCAAACCTCTTCTTCGTTCTTTTATTAAATCCACACGTACCAATGCGCGTACAAACACCATTTCGAACTCAAATCCTGCAAAACATTACCTATTTCTTCTATTAAGCTTCCTGAGGTTGCGTGCCATACTGTGCTGGTAAATCGAAACCAGTGTAATTCAGTGTCTATGACTATGTTAATCAATCACTAGTGACTATGACATTTCGAAATTGCAAAAAACGAAGTTTATTCCAAAAATTTTGTAAGTAGGTTTGATTGATAAGGCTGAATCGGAAAACGGTGGATTAGTGTACTATGTTGGCTTCCGTTTCGTGTTCATTGCATACTGACCGTTTTGTGGTAGTGAAGTCCAAGGCATTCTTTTCCTCGATGATACTAAACATGAGCTTCACTTTTTCAAAGTCGCGACAATCTTCATTTAGTCGACTCAACCCAAAGTTCCACCATGCGCTAATCTAATAGGGTAGAGAGGTGGGAGATGGGTATTAGTTAAAACTGGAAAAACGTTTAATGGACACAAGGATGTCTATGTTTTTTGATATATCATTTCATCAGAGGTCTCGTTACTTTATCAGTTAACCATACGAATTTTATTCAGCGCTACGAACAGAATCGATGCTACACCTTTCGTTGTTATTAGTATATCTTTGTCGCAGATGCAGGTATAATACATATTAGATCGTAGGTAAAAAGATGAAGAAAGCACAAAAAGCTAGCTAGTTCTCAGTGGCTTGCTTGTTCCATTTGCCGCCGACGGTGAAATGATGTTCAGAAAATTACTTTTTACAATTTTTTTTCTTTGTCAAGGAAGTTTTACAATTGATTAGCTGCCATGTAATCTACCGGTGAATATTATACGTATGTATGGTACGTTTACCATAGCATTCACTGAATGCATAAGCAAAAGGCCTAAAAAGGTTTCGCGTCCCACCTAGTGCATCATACTGAATATGCAGAAAAATTGGGCGAAAATTACAGCTGACAAACGATAAACTTCGAAGAGTATGGATTCTACTATGAATACTGCGATTAAAGCCACGCCAGTAATTATTATATTTACCTCTGCGCACATGGCCTCTATATGATCGCCTATTTCAGGTAGGCATTCAGCTGGTTCCTGTTTGATAAGAGTCCTACTAATGAAGTTTGACGTCATCAAAATTTCATTCTGCATCTTGCTTCTTAAGCTATCCTTTAAGGTCAAACATTTCGAGAGGAAGACTTTAATTGAAGTCTGTACTGTGACGTGGCGTCCTTCTGCTTCACGAGCATTGGCCTTACTGATTGCCTTAGAAATCATGTCGTTGAGTTCCTGCACAAATTGAGAAACGGTTGTAGCGGATGAGAGTGAAAAGCATTGAATGGCATTGGTAAGGTATTCTGACGCAAAGCAACTTTGTCATTTAACGCTTGCCCGTGTCCCTTGACATTCGGCCGTTGTGCGCCTCGCCTAATAAACGCAGCCATTATCACAGCAGTCTGATACAGATCGGAACTTAGCCCATAGTATAGTGCCACAGCCAACAGTAAACACATCTGACTACTCGTCGAATCGAATAATACTACAAATTCGGCAAGCGTTGCGTTTATCAAAATAAACATGATTTCTATTTTGTATTTCGAGAACCAAGCTCACCCGTTCGCACAGAGCACTGACATGTTTGAAGTAATGCTGGAGACGTTTCTGGAATTGTTGCTTTCGGATTATGCTTGTTAGAACATTCATATCAAAGTCAATGCGTAATGCTAAATATGTAAAGCGGTGTATTGCTATGTCCCAGGTTCGCGCTCATTGGAAGCTACTAGTCTGAACTTCGTACTCCCTAGGCGTTGATCCCTTGCGCTCTGCAGTCCTCGGTCAGAATATGTAAAGGCAATAATACTATTTTCAATGATTCATTTGTGTAAATATATAGTGAATAGAAATTTATTTATGGCCCAGAAATAACCACTCTTCTAAAGGTGGCCTCGTATTTTTTTGGTAAATATGGCGCCCTGGTACTCTTCTGCCCCCATAACTAATATGTAAATCTGTCGCCGCTGGTTTTTTTTTTTCGTTTTTAAGCTCATCTTTTATTTCTATCGACGTGACAGCACAGTAGCATATGTCAAGTTGTCCGAACCTGCATACCCCTTAAATCATCGCTTCCGTCGATCCGTGCGTATGCCATCGAAACACTTAACAATAACAACGTCTGAGTATCCGTTTACACTGTACCAGACAACTTACTAAGACGAAAGATCTATTTTGTTTTATGAAAGATGGCGAAAAGCGGAAATTTGATTTTTTTTGGCACGATTAGGACGTTAACTTGTTGCTTGTGGTATTGGACATATGTATGTCCGCTTGGTTCGTTATCTATCTCTAAGGTAAAAAGATCTTAAAGGCCAGACGTAGAATTTAGCCGAAATTCACAGTATAGAGACGCAGAGCAGTTTCTCCTATTTTCTTACTAGATGTTACGCGCTGACCGGACGCGTACTGGAAATTAGTTTTTGTAGCCATAATGTGCCTTTCGAACAAAGCGAATATCTTTAGGCACATATTTCCTTTTTAAGCCTTTTATTTTTATTATTACAAACTGGAAAATAACCGTGTGCCATTAACGAAATTCGAACAACAAGTAATTCATTTGGCAAAACACCGCCATTATCTCTTAACTATCGTGTTACGCATAAAATCAATCAATATCGACTATAGATTCAGTACTTAGGTCATATTTGAAACAGTATATATCTCGTCCAAAGTAGTTGCATACGAGGAAAGTTAGAAAGGACTTCCTTTTACCTTTTTGGCAAAAACTAAAGTTATATATGCACGAGCGATTTGTCTTTAGGGCAAATATATTAGACCACCCCCTTTTTCAATCCATCTGAGGTTAGCATCGGTTACAAAAAATAAATTGAACAAAAATCACTTTTTTTGTGATGTGATGCACTTGATGATCATGGTAACAAACAATTATCGTTTATGGACACCAGTCGTTGTCTATAAAATTTCAAAATCATTAGATTAATATACATAGATTAGTGTGTACTATACTGCCTAATCTGTCCTCTGTTTTGTTTTAAGCACCGTATTCCTATTGCCTTATATATAGTTAATTTGAATGCAATCGATACATCTCAGCTAAACTTCCTTTATTCAAAAGTTGTGAATTCTTCTTTTGGTCACCTTGGTTAAAGTTTTGCCTTCCAAATCTAATGTGAAGAGTCACTGACGTTTGGCACCCAGATATCATTGGACGGCACTAAAAAATTAGATAATAAATAAAGATACAGTGAAGTTTCTGGAGTTATACGCCTTTTTTGTCCTGCAGGTTTTTGTCACCCTGTCGTAATTGACGCTGTTTCGTGTAGTCCTTAGCCCGATGAAGAGGGGCGCTTTGCAGACGGGGCATAACGACATGGCCATGGCAGCGATGACACCTCTAGAAGGCTGGAATTATTCCAAAATTTTGGAACATATCTGATCTTTTTCGTCACAGCCGCCAAATTTCTAGAAGACTAACTAACTTATCCCGCAAATCAAATCGCGGACTGCAATATTGTATTAAATTTTACTTCCAGTAAAATTCTTCTAATAAAATAGAAACGATTATTATAGATTCCTATTGAAACTGTCCTAAAAACGAGAGCGTATAGATGGATCGCGGAAACACTTCAATAATCATTATATTTTTGCGGTGCCTTTTTTGTTTCCATTCATTCGATGTTCGCTTAATTAGATTGAGTCTTGCCAGGGTACAATCCATTTGCTTGCTTCATGTTTTATGTTTTATTCTTAAAGTAAGCATTCTATTAAAATAGTTTGGTGTTAGGCCCAACGTTCGGAAGTCTAATTGAATAAAACTGTTAGGAGCGTCAAACAACACATATATCTAAGTGCTCCTTTTTTATAGAGCTAGCAGCCTATAGCGTAATACTGTTGACTGCAGTAGTCCGAAGTCAGCGAGGCCAGAAGTACTTTTCAGAGATTCGGGGGAGTATTCGAGGAAACTTCGCAAAGATTTTTGCTGCTTTTTTTCGGGCGCGTACCTCTACGGTTTCTTGTTAAGCTGTGCTTTGAGCAGTGATAGTAACAGCCAGGTTGCATCGACACAGGATGGAAAAGTCTGAGTGGACCGTCAGTGTAGAATGGACTGGGACGACGATGGCTATTGAACTTGAATTAATGGATTGAGCCCATTAGCTAGCCCTAGAATTAGCTCAGTACAGGTCAAGGGTCAAAGATACAAAGTTGAGAATTTAGTCCTGGTGTAGCAAACAAGTATTTTAACCGTGCAATCGAAAGATATAGCTATGAGACAAGAGTTCGCCTCCTGTCTATCATGTCCTCTCTCATTTTTCCACAATCTCAAATTCCTATCATGTCCATTGGTCTGTTTATTAAACGCAATACTAATATCCAGCATAACAGCTAAGCGATGAACTTGAGAGGGCAAGGGTACGGTCTTAAACCCTTGACCTTATATACATCTATAGTAAAGGATTATATATACATATACTTGAATCCTAACTTAAATAACTAGTCAAGACCTATATATATATGTCTTCACTAGCATTCTCTCATGTTATTCTAGGCGTAAATCCGTATGTGGTATACAATATGTTACCTAAAATTACTCTTAACCATACCAATTGGTTGAGTTAGTTATCGACGCCTCTCTATGTTTTGAGTTTTACGTCCGGTATCGCCATGGGCATTCCAGTAGACGGCTGGCTCCCAAAGTGTGTCTACGTCCGGGCTCGAACTTGGTGTATTATAAAAGAGAAGTAGGTTCCTGACACCAACAACATAGTGATGGAGCATGGATTGGTGAAAAACGTTTGTTTTTACGATATTTTATTTCTCTGGCTTTGTTGTCCCAAACCACAAGCGATTTTGAAACGCGATGAAATAGTTTTAGGGGAACACCGACAGGGGTCGTCTTTTAAGATGTTTATCTCACATTTTTTTGAACCATTTTAAAATATCCATTACATGTCTTTCTTTTTTATTGATTTAATAGTACAGTTTGGTGCCTTTAAAATCTATTTTTCTAACGTGCAGTACGTTTAAATACGCAGTTCGAACTTACGCTTACAAAAGTAATATTATTTTTTTTAACTACACGTCTGCCACTTAGTTCAAGTAATTTGTTATCATCTTTACTGTGAAAAATATTCTTCAATATACTCCGCGTCAGTTACGATTGCAAAAATTAAGCTTTGAATAGAGGAGCTTTTTGTTTAAGTTGTATTTGGTCAAAAAACAGGCCAGATGGCGCAACGTGTGCTCACCTGACAAGGGTCAAACATGCTGGTGCATACTCGCAGTTAAACGTAACTCCCCTTACCTGCTTTAGATATTCTACCGTAGGATAAGTCAAGGCCCATCTGAGACGTTTTTAGGCAAAAGGAACTAGATGGACATGGCTTTATAAGGACTGGCATTCTGGACCATTCAGACCATCCATGTCTGCGGACTCAAACATATACAAACTAGCCAGCTATTCGCTGAATACTTGCAGTAGCCATTACAAACATATATATGTACTTGATGCCATTTTTTTTCGATCTGTTCGTCTTTTCAACGGCAATCATCAGGGAAGTGAGTACGTGAACTTACCTAACTGACAGTCGGCCTCTCGGTTTTACTGGGTATGATAACTGAAAACATAATAGTAAAAAATTATAAAAAGGTTTTATTGTGAAGTTCAGAACTCGAAGTTTCTCGGACTCATGTATGTATTTATAGTATTTTCTGTTCTGAACACGATCGTGTTTGAGACGTACACGTCGTCTGACCCCTATTAATTCAATTCGTAAGCCCGCGGTTGCCTGACAACCCGAAGTTTACTAAAGGGAACGGAAAACTGACTTTTATATGGTTTATTCCCCAGAGTAGATATGCTACGAGCGATCTACACATCTTCAAACAGAAGGCCGCCTACTTATAGTAGCGTCTACGTATATACATGATTGGTTCGCCGGAAATTCAATAACTTTTACGCGGCCTACCTCTCTTCGCCCCGTGACGCATTAACAATGCGTACTACGTAACTTGGGGGAATACGAAAACTAAATACCAAACATTTAGTTTTAGTTCCAGGCCAACGAACACAATGCTTAATTACTATCTACAAACGGCATTTTTTTCTAATCAGTATTACTATCGGAAATAAAAAATGCTTGATTAAAACCGCCCAAGTAATAACTAAGCCAGTTAAACCAAATAATTAAGAAAATAACTAAACAGATTTTAAGTCATTTCGAAGAGGCTTTTCCTAAAAAATGTTTTTCAAAGCAATATGTGTAATAATATGGGTATTTCTATGGGTATATTATGGGTGTTTTATTTACGTTTGTTTCACTTTTTTTTTTGCCTTGACCTGTATTTCAACTTTTTAAGTGGTAGAAAGGTTGATTTTTCTATACACATGAGACAAAACCGCTTGTATCCATCCATTTGCTACTATCAGATATTTTCCTTGGCGTTTGTTGGTCAGCCGGATCCACGTTGTACTTACGGTCGTAATCGTAAATGCAGGGCACAACCATTACACCTCTACTTGATCAGAAGTGATATTGATGAAAAAAAAAGAAAAACAGTTTTTCCCTAGGAAGTGTATGTCCTGCATAGATACAACGGTGATTCTGGGTGCTGGTTTTACCAATGTCGAAACAGCTTCTAAGCTTTGGTATGCTGTGTAACTTTAAGCTTGCTTCATTAAACTTCCATCTGTTTTCTTTGTCTCTGAATCTATTCGAGGAAATAATATGCTTCCTTTTAAAAACGTATACCATTCTATTGGAAGCACGGTTATAGTTTTTGAAGAGGGAATATTTGAAGTTTGTCAAACATTTAAGCAATGGTGATCCAAAAATAGCACAAGTACCCCTGCACGAGAAAGTTGTGCTTTCACAAACAAATGTTAAAACTAGGTCGGGTTCTAAATTAGTATTTAAGATATATCCTGTCCATCTGCACATTTTCATAAAATATGTTCCCATAAAAATACATGCTATATACACAGTGACCCAAACGTAACTGTGCAATTTGAAAAACTTTTGAACAGTTGGAGTGTCTTCATTTTACATTCATTAAAGCAGCAGAAGATACGCAAATTATCGTAATAAAAAGCCTATGCAACACATTTATAGCAGACACAACTTAATATTATATGCCTAGAAGTATTTTAACACCGTGTATGATACAAGATATTACACAATATAATCACAGAATATTTTTTAATTAGCTAATTCAACTAACCGATCATCTCTTACCATACCTTTCCAATATAATAATGGGGCAGCCCTCTAGCCAGATATTTTCGTTCGCCCCAGATTCAATACGAACGGACCTGCGAACTAAGCACGGTCGTCAACTGCAAGTTCATCGCGACGCTCATCATTCTGAACATGAATCATATGCAATGTATATTTCAACTGAGTTCGAAATATAGCGTCGCTAGCTACGAAACAAAATTTTGCACAAACTATGGTATCTGCGATTTTAGAGCTCAAAAGGCTCAGGGGCGCCACATACGACATGCGTCCGGGATCATTTTACGATTTTTACCTGTAGTCTACACTTATCGCCTTTCTAGGTATACTATTAGATATAGACATTAAGTAAGAACAATCTCTTCGCGCTCAGAGGACATCGAGACAAGAGAAGCAGAAAGTCTCAACCTATAGCCGACAATCCTTTGCCCTCCATTTGTTGATTTTGCGCGATAAACCTATACATCCCTTCATCTGGAATTCGTTCGTCGAAGACTATCGCGATAACTCCTCATGTAACATCGTAAAAATTAACAGTGGTACACTACATGTAGCACAATTTAAACGCTTCGAGTTGATCATCTAGTACGAATGACCCTACCACGACATGATATTATGAGAACTATAGGGGCCGTATTATTCTTGTTATAAATATGGTAAACAGTTAAATCCGCTCTTGATAACAATAATTGACGTTTTCTTCTATTCGTTCAACAGATGTGAAATTAAAAGCATCTGCTTAGAATCTCTTGGACCAGCTGGGTGTGTGGTTCCTGTATAGAAAAAAGACGTAATCGGTCCTATTTCATTGTTCTTTTTTTTTTTTATAAGTTTTGTGTACGTATTTGACACACTTAACCCTATAGGCAATGTTTGAGTCAAGCTAGCTACAATCCATCTAGTTCATTTCATAGCTAGAAAAAAACTTGAGTTTTTTTCAGGTCAAGACTATGCATTTTATATAAATCGGGTCAAAAATGAGTTTTTTGTTTATTAAATCACGGTCATAACTTCATACAGCTTCTTCAAACGAGATTTCTTTAATGAAAAGTCGGTAACGTCCTTGCCAGGTAACTCCAACCTAAATAGTGTAAATAGGTACTTCTAATAATAATAATTGATCCATATGAGTAATAGTTTTTTAATCCAAATTTGTGACTTAATGTGTATCGAACGATCAAAAAGATAAATGTAAATAATTAAATTATTAACTAGAAAATGAATCGGAATGTGTTTTATTTATATTTATTATACTGTGACCATGGACTATGATGACAAATATTTTTAAATGCACATGGCGGTCAGAACGAAAAAGCATCTTTCGCCATGTTACCGAATTAGCCTATCCAAGCTAACAATTGAATTAAATGTTGTTTATTCGGGTGTATGTGTAGAGCTGCAGCAATGAAAGTCTTCGGGTGTGCCTCTGGGGGGGACGACGACGACGACGCACACACAGTTTCTCGAGAGCATCTACTCGAGTGTACTTGTCCACACATTCTGGGCACATACACTCGAATAGATCTCGAAACCCACATACACATGTCCTTTCGCTCTTTGCCCCGAGTGGAAGGCTTTTTCGGTCTACACACACACACATATGTATATACATATAAGGTGCATATATATATAAGATCAAAAAAGGAGGAACAGAGAACTCTAAACTCGTTCGTAGGCCTGAGACGTGATAAACAAATTTTATTGTGAACTGACGGTTATATTGGCTGTTGCCAATTGAGGTGAGTTAAATTGTCTTAACGAGACAAACTTCGCTTCATAAACTTATATCTATTTTTTTCTTCACTCTACCTGATGATGTTATTATTGCAGCTTTTTGGCTATACTGCTCGTCGTGTGAGAACAATTATACTGATTGGAACTTTACTCGGATGGCTGTCCAAATATAGTATTTGGAGTTAAACTAGCGACAGAATTCAAAGAACAACAGCGTCTAATTGGGGGTGCTGCATGTTAGTTAGCTGTAGTTGCAGCACCGCAATTTTATAAAGAAACTTGACGAACATAAGGGCATTAGACGAATAATATCTCGGTGTCTTAATTTTGCCCCGATTACAGTTATATTATCACGTGATCTCTTGCCCAACCCAAGCGACGTTACACAATCAACATAGACAATGAAAACCGTTGCGACCGCTGTCTGCATTATCTTGGCCTTTTGTCTCGGTGGCGCTCTGAGTGAAGGTGGCGGATCTTCCACAGAGAACGTCCAGGATTGGATGTATCCGGACGAGTTGTTACAGCGAGCGCGAGCCTTGCTTGAGGCACAAGGACGAGGCAATGGCGCTAGATTGTACACTGTGCCACAGGAAAGTGGCCCTCTTGCGTTTCTTAAACGTGGAGGTAGGTTTCTTGTTTAACTCTGTCTTATCTCATAGGCTATGAGAATTGAAGTTATCGTAAAGATAAAGTATTGTATTGTCTAATTATTACCAAAGCACTGTTGAATGCATTTCCGATTCATACGATTGATATATAAAGTAATTTGAAGTAGGCAACGTGTCCGCCACGTCTCTGGTCTGTTCGGGTATAATGTATATATGTATACATGTCTGTTACTGTGCATACCAATAGCAAACGTAATACCAGGTGTTTCTATGTAACGATAGATGTAGAGCGAATACATTGATTCTGCGCTAGTATGTTGTATAATGAGCACATTTCTGTCTATAGTACCCTTTTTCATATTTGACATCTAAAATCAGGGGCCATAGTGCTTAGACGGTTAGCTGTGAATCCTAGCTGAGGTTACTTCTGAATAGTGTAGTTTATGTTGCATTTGTGCATACGTGTAACACCTGTCATGTATCACTATCCCATTGACATTATTCCGTAGAAATACATAAAAACATTGCAACAATAAAATATAACGTCCGCCCAATCATTCGAAGTAAAAGAAACATTTTGTTCCGTACAATTGTAGTATAACCATGTGGCATCATGATGCCGGAAAAGAGGGGGTGGCGCCTGTGGCGTTCGACCTTATGCTAGGTCGATTAGATTGTAAACGAAAACGAGCAGTTGATATTTTGTTTGCACTCAGTGCACCGTTTTTAGAAGGTCGGCTCATATATTTTTAATGCGTGAGATACCCCGTGGGAACAAAATTAATGAAATAATGACGATAAGATAAAAAAACAATATCGTCATTTTTAATAGTAAAATAAATGGATACCAGTTTAGGCAGGATGATCATTTCTCAAGGCTACGCCTGTGTAATCAATACCCTTTAACATTTACACCATTGATTAGGGCAGTCAATTTCTGTACAGATCTTTGTTTCGTAAGGTTGCATTTTAACATCGGTGTTCAGAGGCACGATAGAGTGGACGTATAGCAAAACTATCGAAAGTCCCGTGCAACTCGCTTACGCAGAGCACAAGACTCTTTCAGTTTTACTTGGAGCGATCTGCCGTGCAAAATACCTGTTATCCACTCAACGATTTGAATCCAAATGCCAGAAGCAGATTCACAAGCTTTCCTTTCTTCTCAACTTTGTCTTCATTTTCTGCACTGCCAGCTCGTTCATATTAATGATCTCTGACAGCTATAGGGTGGCAGAATGATAAGGTTTACATGCATGAAGTCACAAATCAGAATTCACGGGTCGCCTTCCGCAAGCGTTCGCTTGACCTAATATCATATCTAATTTCGAACAAGGCGTACGAGTACAAGGTTAAGAGCTCAGTGTGAAAGGATCTCAGTGTGCCTTATCATAATGGTATGCATAACGCATTAACGCTAAGCTTCTTCAAAAAGAAATCTATTGAATTATGCGTGTTCGCATTCTTATAGACATCAAAAGAGGTGATAGATTCCCGTAGATTATAGGCTCTTTTTCCTAAGGCAGTACGAAGCAGGTAGTGACGCGTTAGGGCAAATCCGAAACATATCTGTATTCCTGTTAGGATGTGCATCTTGGACAAAGGCGTAGACATATACAGTTGTATGTACATTTAGGCTATCATAACTGATTTTATAGCTAAAATATCCGATGATCCATAGAGCCTTCCTATAGGCCGCAGCAGGCTTTTTCCTGTCCGCTGGTATGGACATAAATCTTTTTGAGATTTCATTTACCGCATTGGGTCCCCCAAGAGGCCCAGAGTCATGCTATTCATAAAATCGGTCCCTTAAAATTAATAATCTAGTTATACTACCTGGTTCAGTTTAGTATCTAATGAAAGTTACGCCCACTTGACTCTGATAGCAGTTTCTAAAAAGAATCGATTTCAGTCGCGACATAGATGGACGGTGGGCAACGCCTTCACCATGGTACACGTGACTGCGTCTCCATTTCAGTTCATTTGGGAACGTTGGGATACTTTAACGAAATATATCCATTTAAATAAATATAAACAAGTCAAATAAATTAATAATATTTATTGGGTCCCAAGCCTTGCGGAATATGTTATTAGATATCGTTTTGAAATTAAACGACAATACGGTGCGTGTGTGTACATAATGTTGCAATTATTGACCATCTTTCAAGTACTAAGCAAAAATTGTTGTTATCTGTCGTCCATTCTATTCTTTTGCAGTTATGATGGGCGTTGATTTACCAGACTTCATTATGTCATCACAGCAGGGTCAAGGCGGCGTAGGAACCAAAAACATACAGAACCTCAAGCAGAGACTTTTTCAAAGTGGGCGCAGGCGTTAAAGCATTTCGTCCATCTTTGCTGTACTGACTACATCATGGGGTTTCTCTGCTTGAAGAAAACGAATTCTAGCATGAAAAGAAGTATGACAATCGTCGACAAACGTTAGCTCGCCTCGTTAGCTATCAGGCTGATTAGAGGGGGAGAATACCGTGATGAGAGACAAAGAACGGTACCCGTGATACTATCGGGTGATCTCTAACATACTAAGTATAATACAACTAGAAATATAGATGATGCGCTATAGAATATCTGCGATACCCGGTAAGAAAATCTTCCTATAGAAATTACCGACGCTTTTTAATCATACAATTAGAAAAAGTTAAGCAAATAAATGCATGCATATTAGATTGGTCAAAAATTAATGATGGTTTCGTTTCTTCGATTGTTCACTGTTCCCTTTACCTTTTTGCTGTTTCTGTTTTTTTCATATATTATCTTTATGTTTTAAGGGTTTATGGTATCTTAAGTTTAGGCTTGGAGCACAAATATTTCAGGCGAAGGAGAAGCGCATTTGCAATACCTATTTTGCCTCGCCTTTTGCCGGAGTCAAAGGGCCAGTTAAATGGCGTGTGAAATGTGTGTTATTGACGACGTGCACTCCATGTTCGGAAGATCCGTTCAAAAATAAGTTATTAAGTCTAAAGATGCTATCTCAGACCTGGAGAATGTAGCTTACTCAGGTCGGCCATCTGATGTAGACTTTTCAGGGCATACAGATTATCACTCATAAATCAGACAAAAACAAACTGTGTTTATACAACTTCGGAGCCTTCTCCACCTGTTGGGACTTTCTCCAAAATTAGAAGCCTGTTTACCCTATACACTGAACAAAGGGCACTAGAAAAACGGTCTCTCAATTCCCTTTCAGCATGTTTCTTGGTACCAAGGAATACAAGAGTATAATGAACATACTGCCTGTATAGTGTCTGTATATCGGTACGAAATTAAGAGAAACATTTAGGCCCAAGTTATGCTTGCCCCAAGTTATTATAGAAATATCGTGCTATGAGTTTCTAACTAGTACCAGCAAATTTACCAGCTCATTACGAACGACTCAATGTAAAAAATAATCAAAATTATTAGATATTTATGGAAATATAGATATGTATGTAACCGTAATGTAACTTTATGTAACCGTCCATCAGCCAGTTAAGTTTTGTTGTTGTAATATTTATTCTTGCTTTTATAATTATCACCGATCTGTTTCATATCATGAAAGCCAGCAAAAATAGGTTGATCTTCAGGCGAACTTCATCGAACAGAGTAACACTCTTGCGTGCAAATGTATATTTAAGCAGCTAAGAACGAAGTATTCTAAGCACAGTCGAAGTCCTGTTTTGATTATTCGATAATTTTATGCCTAGCTATATTAGCAATTAGTTGAACTTAACAAAACCTGCAGCTATCATCATGCAAACGTTTATTTTATTACCTAAGAAACTGCAATAAAACTATGGAACACAATTACGGTTAGGTATTTACGAATGGTCTTTATGCGTGCATCGAAGGCTAGTCTGAAAGGTCCAAGAGCTCCCTCTGTAGAATATATTTTCTCTAATCTCTGTGTGTATATCGGTTGTTCTTAAGCAGCATTCCATCTTAGAACTCTTTCTCTGCCCCAGATACTTTGCTACGTTTACAAACGTCTACCTGGGACAAAGGCTTTTTAGATCATTTTTGCTGCTTTATGCTTAAGAATCTTTTAACGTCCTAAACTTGCTAGTACGCGTTTTGGGAAACAACCGTATTACGCCTGTGCATGATGATCGTTTCTATCGAAGTAGTAAGCTATAGATTTCGATCTATATTGAGAATTTCGAGTGCCATAGGAGTTAGCCATTTCATTGATCTATTACAACAATGATAGGCGTATCGTGCTTATAAAAAAATTTCAAATTTCGCGCTTCCCATCCTGTGACCTCGCTCCATTTTGAGTCAAAACAATCTTGTCAGTCTACATGTCTTATAGAGAGTGCTTGACCTTTGTGTCCAGTTAATAATCTAACACTTCGTCAGGCACTATAGCTTTATCAGCGACATTTCACTCAGAAACTGCACCGCTCGTTTAAGATTTTAATTGAGGTTTCAATTTTTAAATAAGCGTAGTAATAGAACAAAAGCGAAAATTAGCTCTGTAAAAGGCTACTTTTGAAACAAGTGAAACGCTGGTTAACCCTCAATAGGGCTGAATAATTGTTTCATCACTTTGTGTTCATAATACACATTTCTGAAATAGATATTCATAAACATTACTTCTGACCGAGCTTTTTGGGTGTGTTCTTCAGACAATTTAGGTCAAGTTGAATTTGCAAAAAGTTCCATTTTCAAATGTTTAGACTGTTCCTCCATTATAAACAGCGGTAAAAGCTATATTCTGAAAACTGAGGCGCAATTCATTTTTATTAGGATCGAATGTAGTAACTGATTGGACCACTGATGAAATAGTACCCGGATTTCAAGTCGATTTATTGGATACTCTTTAAGTTTGCACCCCAACAAATGTCATGTAAGCCCAAAAACACTGTTTAACTGATGTTATATTATCAGACTGCTTCTTTGGTAGGGGATGAAATTATGTTGCTTGACCAGTGAGTGGAAAGAGTAAAATGGATCGATCGAACGAACGAAACTAATACGTGGCTGATTAAACAAAAGCTCCGTTATTTTATAACGTCAATGCGCTAATCCTTCAATACTTAGCCTGTGCACGCGCAACATTCTAAGCAGCAAAGAGTGCCGATAGAAACCGATCTGATATTTTGTGGTCCGGTTGTCAACACCATTCCTACCGTATCTAGATGTACCGTATCTAGAAACATGAACTCATCAACCTCAAAATTTACTCTAGATAACCCACAACGAAAATGCCATTACCTTGTTATACACCTAAGTTAAAAGCCATAGATGGTGGTTAGCATCGGCTTCGACATTGAGCCCTTGGCCTCTTCGGAAAGTAATTTTATAGTGGGCATCGTGGGCCGCTTAACAAACGACTAAATTCAAACGCATTTCAGTCTACCGCGTAGTATCATTAAATTTTTTGTTCAATTGCAGCCAAAGTGTTGCTAAGTTTCCTATGTGGCGCAGCCTGTTTTTAGCACGAAGTGTGATCACTTGAAAACGTACAGGTAGTCTGAAAAATCTGCAGCCTAAACATGAAAATGGTCGTAAATTATTCAGCCTAAATAATTATGCCTGGATGTATAGTAGTTGTGATGATTTTAGTTGTGTCGGGCGCTCAGTTCGGTAGTTGTTTGTGTCAGTAGGTGTTTGTGTCAGAACCGAGAAAATGGAAAAAAATTTCAGATTTTAGCGGTTGTCATAACGAAAATTCACGTTCGAGTTGATAGGCCACCTAGCCTACTTACAAAAATTGATACCCAGAGGTTTTTTCTATTCCTATATAGAAAATCGTTTTCAGAAATGTTCGTCTAATGAAGAGACCATCCTATTTATAAACATTTTAACTACTACTTGGAGGGGTCAAAGAAATGAGAATCTCCCAGGAAAAGCACTACAGATTTACGAAAGGCTAGATCGCAATATGAAGGAGAATTTCACAAAAAAAACTATTTGTTTCTGAATTTTGAATTGAATTACTTTTAACTACCTGTGTACTATTAAAAAAGGACACCTTTTTGTGAGAGGCGACGGAAATTTTCAAGTATTTCTCAGCATCCACATACGGGTGGATATAGTTCAGCTAGAACGTGTGGTAATTTGCAAGCTAAGCATAGTGAAAATTCCTGGAGAGTAACTTCTGGTATTAACAAATACCCGGTAGAGTGGCAACTGAGGCTTTGCTAAGTGTAAATTGTGAACATAGGAAAAATAGCCATTCTTATTTTGTTTTTATGTCTAGGGTTTTAACAAAGCAGATCGCAGCTGAGCTCAATGTGGGATGTCATTGGGAAGTTACTAAGGCTGTCGCTCGACATGTAAGGAACTCATAATAGATCGGTTTGTGTTGAAATGCTTAGGACGGCATCCAACGTACCGATTTAGAAGATCCGCTCATTTTTATTATTCCAAAGCAAGTATCGACGCGACTTTATTCACATAAGTCCACAACAATTCACTTGGCATGTAGTTATTAAAATAAGACAGAAATTATCTCTAGTTAATTTATGTGGGCGCAGCAGCATCTAGCTAGTGCTCCTGAGGCCGAACACACGTGCAAAGTTGACTACGTAGTCGTTTATACCAGTGACCCTCGACCGGAGCTTCTTTTTCGTCTACTGAAACATAGATAATATCAAAAAAAAAAAGTAGCGTTATTAACCTTCAATTACTGCACAAGGCTCTTGAGTAAGAGAGACTATTAGACTAGATGTACTATCAGTATGCAAATCTTGCGGGACGAATCTTATATATAATGCAGATTGCGAGCCATTCACAGTTTTAAAATTGCCCTCAAGTCAGAAAGAATAGTATCAGGAGTGTGGGTATAATATATATAAAATGATGGTGTTACGCAGGCCTTCTATCGTGGTAATCTGGTCTTATAGTGCATATGAAGTATCGTTGATTAACATAAAATCTCCCCGTGCTGGATATCTCGCACTCCAGTATTGTATCTTACAGGTTTGGAATAGGTTTTTCCAAGTTAGGTGATCGTCGATCGTAACAGGAAATGTATTATATATTATGATGTAGAGATTAAATGCTCACAGTTACTCTCGTCCCGTTTACAACTGGCTCGTTCAGTGTTGCATCTCTGAAAAAGATAAATTATTTCTGTTAATTTAGTAATATATATATATATATATATATATATACTATATATAAATAGAATACGTGATTTTTTGTGGCCTATTTTGCAGACACCCTTTTAATTAGAACTCTATAAATGAACAGTACGCGAAGTACTTGAGTGCATCTCTTCGAATTCTGCCGTATGTTGGATTATAAATTTTTGTCATATAAAACTTGAATAATTAAGCGCTAATATTGATGATATTAACTATCATACAACACAAGTTTTTAGCATTTCACAAGAAGTTGCTTTTTATCCCCTATTAGGTTAACACTTCTGGTAAAACGTAACTTGCAATTTATATATTATGCAATATTCTCTCTAAATATTACGAGTCTTAAGTCAATATCTAAGAATATACCCGTTCATGCCCAGATACGGAACTATTTCTTTAATCTTCTCTTCAGTAATGACCTTAAGCGGGCCAACACCCGCTTAAGGTAATTACTGTTTTCTAGTTAATTTTTTTAGTAAGTTAATGATTCCTTTATACGATTCTGCTTATTGTTGTGTTTGTAATATTCTCACTAGGGTATTAGGGTAACAACGTTAGCGCCATAAATGCTTAGTAGTTGAGATTCGTTATTTCAATATATGCTCAAACTTTCTAATTATTTCGTCATTTAGAAGTGCATGTATTTAACATTATATTACATATTTGATCTGAGCACTGACATAAAATTTCGTATAGTCTCAGCTTGGGCCATCTAAAATCAGCCTAAGAAATTTTTTTTGGCTAGGAACTTACTCAATCGCTAGCGCTCAATTTCTTTACGTTTTTAGAATACGAAGTTTGCTGAGTAAGTTTCTTGAACTTGGAGCTGCATTAATACTACGTACCTTATACATCTCTAAGCAACCGTAGCAGAATATGCTACGATCTTAATAGTGCCCATAAAGATTTTTTAAAGGATTTTTCGTATCACTGGTTAGCCTTTCCAGAATGAATAATTAAAGTAAATGTATCTATATACCAAGTGGCATTACATATGATAAATATGCTTAGAAGCATTATTTCAAAATGTAATTGTTTTTTTTTTACTTTGATTCACTAATAGACTTTTGTGGTCTTCCTATCAATATAGTTAGATTTGGAATGCACCAAATCTTCGAGTCGATCAGCATTCTCCGGAAAAGTTAGAAATTACTTTTTCACAATATGAAGAAAAATTAATAAAAAAAATTTACCTTCTATGTGGCTGACGATTCTACTTTTAATTTTGTATTTTTTTTCTGAGATTACCAAACCCACCTTCTAATCAGTGATATTTCAATTTGTCATAGCCAGGTGTCAGAAGATGTAAATCCTACTAAAATTGGCCTGGTAGAAAACTGGCGGTTGAAAACTACACTGCCATAGATCGTGACACGACTTCTCTCTGACCTCACCTAGAATTAGCTAAGGATTCTAGATAGTGAATTCAACAGATGAAAAGATAAATTTCCATTGTGGAGTATTTTCCGCGAATTTTTTATTGTCTTATTAGAGGTCTAACTCTGCAGTGTATCAAGATAGAGGTCCGAGTAACAGGTATAGTACAGTAATGCTACAGATCAATACTTTTCGCTTTTTTAATCCATTTTCTAGATTAATGGCCCACCTTCACTTCCTTTATCGCCTCATTAAGCAGGTCTTTGACGAAAGCTCGAGCCCGCCGCTGAACTTCATCTTCAGTCGTCATCGTTAACAGCTGCGCAGCGCAGAAGCCTTCTTTGCCTGAATCTTGTTTCAAGTCCACGTCAGCTGTTGCGCTCACCTAACCGCTATTGCCTTTAATTTGATAATGAAATAGCAATAGTAAAACTAATTAGATTGGAGTTCGGTTGGAAAAAAAACTACGATAACCTCCATGATTTTTTCCATGACGATACGACTTTAATGACTCGAGTGGCAGTGTTGTTTATAAGGTTGCGGATAACCTCGCAAAAGTATATTATACAACGTTTTACGCATGGCACGTTCGTTCGGTGACCAACATTGGTTCGACAATAAATCAATTTCTAGCTTTTGCTGACTATAGTAAAGGATAACGGTAAAAAATCGACTTGAAATTGCTTATCGCGCAAGCGTACAAAGCGAACCACAGATGCATCGTGGCGTCCTTCGCTACTGACTTCTTGCGATGATGGACAGACTTTAATCGGCCTTACCCCAATATTCATTCACGCCAGTTAGTGGAGTCTGTTTTTGTAGCTTACTGCAGTTATAATCGTAACACTTCCTCCGGCACACGCGTTCCCCTACGACGTCAATAAACCAAAGCCTTTGCTGTTGTATCCACACGAGATCCAAGTATGGCGACCTACAATGGCGTAATTAGATCACACTGGGAGTAGCTAAGAGCCCGCACACGAGAGCACTCCACTTGCGCGCTTTGCAGCGTACGGTAGACTAGCTCAAGAACGACACCATGAAGGGAGGACGATGATGCGCTCGCTCAAGGCCAAAGAGTCGTCAGCTGACCAGTAGGTTGGTTGGTTGGTTGGTCGGTCGGTCGATCGATCGACCGTTTGCTATGTTGTGCGCTGCTTTCGTTAGCCGTGGGGCTTTTCTATAGAGTAGAGGTGGATACTGATACTGCGGCCGCTGCTACCGGCTGCTCGTAGCATTCTCAAAAGCTTCGCTGGACTACGACGCTCCACTATGCGAACGCTATAGAAACATGGAATCAGCTAGAAAGGCGACGATACAGTATCTAACGCCTCTGATCAGACAGATGGCAAGAGAGGAGGCTTGTCACTAGCGCGGTAGCGACCAAACGCTGCCAACAATCGCTTTAGGTTTGTATGGGTCCTGTCGTAATGGAGCGCCATAGCAAATTCCAAAGGGATTTTTGAGAGGGAGAATGTTTTTCAGGCTGCTATTTCCCCGAAACCTATATTTGATCAGCTTGATATAATAAGACGCAACGAAAGTGGAATTCTACAGAGCATTAGTACCGTGTGTGTACATTCTTTTGGTAGTGTTTAGAGAAACTACCTGGGTTGTATACAAGCTTTATTGCGTATAATATATCCAATGCTTAACAGCCTGCCAGAGGCTGGGAGCTCGTTGGGCGGTGTTAACGCTATCCGCTTGCGCTGTTCAATTTTAATATCGTGCAAAAAAGCATGGAGCGGCGAACAACGGAGGGTCAGGGCGCACCGTACAATAATAAATTAGCTCCAGCAGAATGCTGAACCTTTACTTCTTTTTTATATCGAAACAACTGCCGATAAAAATGGATAGGTCTCTAAAGACCACAACATCGAACGTCGGCAAGCGCTACAAACCTAAGACAATTTACGACTTTTAGCAATTTATGCCCAGTTTCTTCTGCTATGGTCCTAAAGCATGATATCATCAGGTATAATGGAAGTATAACTACTATATACATGACCAACTTTGGTATCTTAGATGACCTTAATCAGTAATACCCTTGCGGAAAGCTGGCTTATAGACTTCTAATGTCTAGTGAGATATCATAATAAACTTCCCGGATGTGTACTTAAATGCAACAAAAATGCATAACGAGCATTTATA
>NW_019215169.1:0-23262 GCF_002532875.2 Varroa jacobsoni | reverse complement strand
GGAAAGCTCTCATAAAATACGGTCTGCATCGACTGCGGCTCAAAAAAAATATCCGATGTGGAGCTTCAGCCTTCTCACAATAACTTTGAGTCGTCCGACGTTTCCTCATGGAGAGCAGTTTAGCATATCGAACGGCGTATACCGCACCATTTCTTGAAATAAACCTATAGGGTCTTTCGTTACCTTTCAGTCATCCAGACATCTCTATAATAGTTGCTAAAATTCAACAGTAAGTACATTTTTTAAGGAAAGGAAGACATGAAGAATTGTGGACAACATTTTAAATTAGCCATTGGCAGACTGTGAAGAACACAGTTGCCTAAGACTTGGCGCTAATAGCTTTTCATAGCTGGGGCGTCTACGAATTATGTTCACGAAAAGAGTTAACGGGGCGGGTACGGCGAGCGGTGGAACCCATTTATGCCACCATTTATGTGTAGACAGATTTGGGATAGACAAACCTGACACGGACATTTTGATTAATAAGCTAATGGTGTTGTATGTTTAGCCAATAGACGTAATGTATTTGATGTGGTGGCCAATTTATTCAGACGTTTCTATTTAAGCATTACGTTTGTAATTTTTAATAAACACTAAATTGAATAAACCCAGATGGGGTTTTTTATGCATTTCTTTTTATTTCACGCTGAAAATGTATTCGCATGACCCATCGCGAACTCGCTGCGTTTTTAACCCACTGCATATCGGCTGCACTGCATCGATAGCAAATAGGCTTAGGTATAAAGCAATTGTAGATCTAACTGCATATTTCATTGAGTCTGCGCTAAGGAGTCGCCGATGCAGGGAATAGGCTGTCTGCATCGACAGAATATCATACAATAAGATCTGATTTTACCCAAAAATCATCCTTGTGCTCTTAGAAAGACTTCGTTTTTAGGACCTGCGTACAAATCGCACACTGAAACACCTTTATAAATATATCGTTATTATTCCTCAAACTATTACTCAGTGGTTCTACGGAAGACAATTCCTAAGAAAGACCAAGCCATTGACTTAGAGCGCTTTCTAGGTCACCTAGGCCACTTTTCAATGGTAGTCAACAGCAGAGAAGCTTGAATAAATGTTTTAAGTTTTGACGTCCGATATCCCTTTATCGAAAGCTCGTTCAGACCGCTGGTCCCTTCGAACGTGAAAACGAAAAATGTCCACACTCGGTTTCAGATCCCGATCATCTTTTGTGTTTCTAAATTTAATCGGCAAGTATGTTACTAGTATACCATAATGGAAATAGTTGCGAAACGCTTAGGTTTTTTCTTCCAGCCTTCGTGACCATACATCGTTCAGCGTTGACCTATTGTATGGTAATGAATTGAGTTTACGTATCTTGAAAGGTTTTAAAAAGGTCCTAGGTGTTTAGCTCGAGTTGTGCCGTTAATCACTGCGTGAGACGTTTGGCTTGTATCAGCGCGGAGCGAACGGTGCGTTCTCGAATCCCTCCGCAAATATTCTCTGGTCTGGTTTAGGCTTTTCTCTGATGCCATTCCAACTGTAAACGCTGAGCGGCTCGCGATCGGTCGCTCAGAGACATAGACGCACTAAATTGCGACGACAACGAATTGAAGATAGTTGAAATCGTTGACGTTTCGGAGATTCTGACGGATGCACTCATGCCATGCGCACCGTTGTCTCCTTCGAAGTTTCTATTTAGCCGTGGGCGATAAAGGCAGGTCAAGACCGTGCCCAGTAACCGAACTATGCAGAAAATAAAAAAAAAAAACTTACCAAGGAAAACCTCGATTATTCGAGTTCTGGGTATGTGACGACACTCAATAGAACGTTACGGTGAAGTAAATATTACTTATGGTTTAGAGATTACTGTGACGGAACAGTAGTGTCTTTCGCTATTGTCTAGTAGTGTTTGTCCTTGCGGAAGGTAGTTGAATTCTGCTTCGCTTAACAGTTTGTTGGCGTATATCCCCGTGATAACCTGGTAGGTGATGTATTTGCCTACTGATCCTAGGGACATGTTGTGGTCTAGGGTCGAACCCAAGCGTAGGCACACTTAGTTTCTTGCCGGGACCGTATGACGGCTATACCAGACGTAAAATTAGATTGTTAGGAAAAACAGGCTAGATTCTTAATATTTCAAAGATGTAAAGCTAAGGTAAGGTAAGGGTGCATGTATAGGTATTACAGATAGGTCGTAAATACTTCATTTTTTTTGCTTATTGCTTGTTACGTAGAAATGTCAGGCTTCAGGATTAGCGAAATTTATTTTCGTGTAAACTCCTGTGGCTGATCCTATACTCACCGTGGTTTTGAGTGTCCTTAGTTCTAATGCGATTTGAACGAATGTGATTAGTACAAGGTCGTGGGATTTTCCACGGGGCGTATATATTTTTCGTGCTAAAAAAATTTTGAACTCGAGTCGAACGGAAAAGTTAGCTTCCCAATTCAATCAACTCCACGCAAAAATGGAAAAGAACAGCGATTACGCAAGATTGTTTATAAGGGTTACATTTATCTTGCGGAGTTTCACCATTCTTAGTTGAAAGTTGTTGTCCTTCAATTTTAGTGATCTTGTACGGTAGGAACACCCTGATTCAAAAGCCTGCAAACGATTTCAACACAGGCCGATAAAGGCGGCTGTATCAGCAAGGTGTTCCGTAACTTCCTGCAAACTTTTAGTCGTTTAGCTCATTTGTGCAGTGTGCACCTAGTGTTTTATTTTTCCTATTTTTCCTTACGGCACATTGCAAACTAGAGACCAGCTGCGTTGAATTGATCGATATTCATAGTGTTGATCGTGAGTAAATAGTCGTCGTCGCCCATGAAGACTGAAAGCTATGAAAGACGCAGAAAGGATTTGGGAAGAATCATTATATCGAGGTATTTAAGCCGAATTACAGACACGAGTTCCTGAAGAGTATGTATTTATTTATCGTTCTCCGCACTCGAGCGCAGGTCGCATCTATGTTCCATAGCGGGTTATGAAAATAGAAAATCACCCACTTGAGAGAAGTTTTTATTTGATTTCTAGTTCGTATTCCGTATACGCATTCCGCAGATGAATCCTTTTACTATTCAGCCGTTGCGAGTGTGTGTGTGATCAACTTCAGTTCCAGTCAGCCCTCATCCACGTTCAGATATCTCTGACTTCCAGCTAGCCCGATAGCCAGCAGTTAGCTCAACTTTTAGATATTCAGAAACTCTGTTCGAGATTTCTATCGACAGTCACCCATTAGAAATGATTGTCAGAACGGTTCAAGTACCAATGTCGACGTTTCCCGATATGTGGTGTTATTGGCCTCTTGTATTTGATTAGTAACAGCCCCCACCCCCATCAGAGATCAGCTCAGCGACACAGATCCGCTTGGGGACCGACGATATTGACGTGATCTACATTCAACCGTCATCGTCATGGTCTTCTTTGACCATTGTTGCAGTTCTCGTCGTCGCTATACTGGTAGGGATTACACTCATCTCTCTGTGGTGGATTATTCCATTATTCGTTCTACATGCAGCGGCACGCAAGATCATAATCGTACCGAAATCAGAGGCGCTTCAGGATTTCATCGAAGGAAGAGACCTGTATCAGCGAATCTACATCTTCAACCTTATGAACCCCGAGGAAGTCTATAAAGGGCAGAAGCCAAGCATATCCCAAATGGGACCCTACACGTTCAAGTAAGTGTTCTGTTGATTTATTCTTTAGCGAATCATACTTCTCGTCGAGTGTACGCCATTGATGGGAATTTGAATGTTGGCTTTTCTACTAAACGTTGCTAAAGTAGGCTGGGATTTCATGTACTCGATCCGTACGTCGCTAGCTCACGGGATTCAATGTGAGCACCTAAGCAAAATGCATCTAATATATAGAATACAAGGTTCAAAGGTTCAACCAGTAGTACAAAGCCAATGCAGCGTTTATCTGAATAATTTATCTTAATAACCGGTCGTATACGTATAGCTCGAAAAAAAGTCTGTATTAATTTGTGTGGGATTCATCTTCAGGTTTCGTAACCATCGGTCGGTGGCATTCAAAGGTGATGACCTTCTGCAATATATCGATAAGCCCTCGTATATCTTCATGGAAAAAGAATCCAAAGGGAAGCTCGAAGACAAAGTGACTACTGTTGACCCGCTTGTGGCCTTAGTAACTTTTAGCTCGAATGTGCCAGAGGCTCTACGGAAACAGATACTTGGTCCTAAATTCGGCGATCGCAAAACGTTCGCGGTAAGGACCGTTCGGCAGCTCCTTTACGAAGGGTTCGTATACAGAAGACATACCCACACCCAGATATAACCACGTCATATATCATATTCCAACAATGCACGATTTAAATGCATTGCTTGCAGCAGCTTTGACCCTTGGTGTGGTGTAAAGTCAAATAGTACTTCGACAACGAAGTTGAACGTGTGGAGGAAGAACTTGGCCTTCGCAAAGCCTTACCATACCAAAAAAGTGTAATATCTAGACAAGAAATTGATTGATTGATTCATTCATTCATTCATTCAAAGAACCGTAAACAAATAAGGTCAAATTAACGAAAATTTTATGATTCTGTAATAGATACAGAGACGATATCCTGGATTTCATGAGAGGTACTCTAGGTGTGAATCTGCCCGACAAGATGGGATATCTATATGGTCGTAATGGTTCCGCAGCTCAAGCGATTACTATTAACACAGGAGCGAAGAATATTAACGACCTGGGAAAAATCATACTCATAGACGGAAAGAAGTGAGTATGGTTTTTGCAATTTCCGTAACTGCTGTAACAACCATTTTGAGTAAATAGCAACTAGGAATCTAACAGCAGACTCGTCTCATATTTTATAATTTCATTTATATTTTATCTTTTCTACGGAGCGTTCGCTAAGTTCGATATTCACGTTAACTTGATTTCTTCTGATGCATTTGCTGGCCATTTTAGAATTATATTCATATTCTTGTACGTTTGCTTGTAAACCACCTGTAATAGTCTCTTGTTTTTGCCCTATTGGATGATTGTTTTCAGGCAACTTCCTTTTTACAAGTCGCCATGCGATAAGATTGAAGGAACAAGTAAGGGCGAGCACTTACCTCATAATGTCGATATCGACGTAAGATTTGTGTCCGTATGATATAGGTTGACCTGTGCCGTCTCGTTTGTACCAAATTCTGTGTATACAACAATTCGATGGAGGGAAGTTTCCGGACAGTTCAGTTTCTGGAACAACTCGTGTCATTTTGTCAAGCGTCGTTGGTGTCACTTGCTTTTTACGACGTACTCTATAGAGTGAGAATACCCCAGCTACCCGTCAGCCCGCGTCGGGGCCAGATCTTTACTAGCCTCATACCTTAATATTTCACGAATCTATTAGGTAGTCAAATGAATGCATTTACCTAGCATACGGAATTAAAAAAGGCAGGCGCGGTTTTTCTGCGTGGTATAAATCATTGTTCCATAGAAACTCATACGGACTTATATAAATTACCACCTACCGAACCGTCTTAGCTAGCCAATCTGTAATTTGGTCTTAGCCAAATAAATCTGTGTATACTTCTGGATTGATTGGTAAGTTGCATTTCGTGTTAAAACTCATTGGTGTCTTGGCTGGTGCTAGACGGTGAGCGCCAAGCTCAGTTTCCTCCCTCATCGCCCCCACCATCGATCACCGTGTTTATGCCTTCATTATGTAGACCTTGGCGTCTGGAGCTATCGAACGAAGGCGAAACTGACGTTTATGGCCTTCAAGTTACGCGATATGCTGCTACCAAAAGCACGTTCAGTATAGGAAAACATACCGAAAACGCCATGTAAGTAACAGACAGCCAAACCTTCTATACTGTTAAAATGAAATTCTTAGTCTAGTCCTTTATGTAGTAAATAGTTAGGTAGCTTTATTGTTTTGATTCGTATCCACAGATCTCTACTGCTATGCAATCATATGGGTATCCAGGCTGTTTCGTTGGCAGGCCTCGTCTAATGTTTTCTTCGACAAGTTAGCCCCCCTACACATCTTCAGTTCTTCAGAGTACTAGGAGCGGTATTGGTCTGTTTATCTCGATTTCGTTCGACTAATTAATGTTGCATGTTAAATTGTGACCAGGTGCTCAGAACCTAGGTCAACAGGAATTGCAGGCACATTTGATGCATCCCTCTGTCACCGAGGCTTGCCAACAGTGCTTAGTCTTCCACATTTCCTTCACACCGACGCTAAAAAAGACGATTTTGCGAAGGGTATAAACCCAGACCCAAGCATCCATGATTTGTATTTGGACCTGTACGGGGTAAGTTCTTCCCGGCATGAATGTATAGCATAGCCTCAACAGGTAGCTATATTTAACCAAATATTCACTGTGCAAATCGTCGTGTACCGCACAATCGAGCAAAACATACTACTTAAAGGTTTTTATAAGTTGGACTTTCCGCTTTAATCGAAGGTGTTATCACCCATTGACAATCCAGTTTATAATTCCAATTATTTAGTCCCATACTTTTTGTGGTACATAACCTCCGTATGCGTTTTTTACACATACGATATAAACGAACTTATTAAGAAAAGTACATTTTCTGCATGTAGGAAAATTGTCCCACATTTTTTCTAAAGACGCTGCCGCAGCTATTCTAAATAATAACAGTAATAAAAAGCAGTCTTTTTGTTTTCTCTATGAACCATTGTTCAGCCGGTTGGTGCCACTATAAATGCAGCCATAAGAGTTCAGACGAGCATTCAAATCCAAAAAGGACCAAACGACGGTGAACTGCTTGATACAATCTTTCCTGTATTCTGGCAAGAAGTTGTAAGTGCAATATTCCTTTACGAAACTCGTTCATTATCTCGGATAAGTTTAGGGCTGGACATAGCATCATAGGTATTAGCAATATCTTCAAAATCTCTAAGTACTGTGAAATCGTTGATGTGTTGTAAACAACACACTGATGATTTCTTTATTAATAGCTGGTTTCTCGATAGGTTCCCGTGACGTTGTTTGCATGGCGTTGTTGGAGCAGGAGGAGGCGGCGAAGAGCCGCAGACAATAGATGGTAACCTGTAACATTAGGCTCAGTAAATTCTCCCCGTAGTATAAAAAGACCGACATTGATATTGAAGGGGCTACCTGCAATTAGGGTCGATCAATCAATTGCAGTTCAAGTCGAATTGAATTATTCCGACCGCACGAACTCAGATTACGAATTAGCAATCTGAGGATGTGGATACCACTCGGAGATGGTAAAGCCTTTGATATGCTAGTGCTAGGCCTGACCGGATCACGGTGTCACCTAATCACAGAAACACTTATTGATTATTGTATTGTGTATAGCATTTCATCGGGGTCGGTTTTCGTCTACCCTTTTCAGATCGTACCCAATGAAACTCTCAAAGTAATAGCTAAGAGGCTAATCTCAAAAGTGCAGATTCCTCTTAGATTGTATCCGTTGATTGCGCTCATCATAGCGATCATCTACCTCATTACATCGCTACTTCTGGTGGTATGGCTCATTCGAAAAGAAAGGGCAAAGAAAATTCTAAAAAAGTTCCATATGTCAACCGGAGACGTAACGTTGTCCGATTCATCTGTATCAGATTCATCAGAATCAAGAACGTTGTCATGGTACGACAACTTACTTAGTACGGATCGTGGTCCGGAAAGTCACGCCCAACGGGAAGAACCAGAAGACACAACGGACAGTACGAAAATGGGTTATGTTTTTTTTTTATCACCACTTGTTTATGAGGTAAAACAGAACAATGATCTAGTGTTTTCTCAAAGAAACCCGGAATCTATGCAGGTTCGGTAAAATTGGGCGCCTCATTTCTCATGGAGATTTGTGCCGAGAGGACATATACATACAGTATTTGTTTAATGATTATTTATACGTGAAGTTCTTATGTTTGTTCAATTCTATTTTCAGCAGCTAGGAAGGTGCGCCATGCACCAACCACCAAAGGTCCCTTGAGAACTGCGGGAAAAACACGTGGTGATTTTTTAACCCAAACACACACGCGTACACTACAAATGAGTGCCGGTCATCGCACAAAAGGACGCCAGATTGACAGGAAGTTGACGAAGGCGAAAGGTAAACGAAACGATCTATCTCCCTCACCAACATCCCGTTCTAGGTTAAAACGCCAGTCTAAATTTCGTCGGCGAAGCCGCAATGTGCTAAAGGCAAAGGCAAAGCAAAAACGAAAGCTATTCGAAGAACGTGAATCTGTTGCTCAGGCCGAAATGAATAAAAGGACCGGGGAAAATTTGCTACCAGATCAAGATTCAGCGAAGAAGTCGGAAGTACGAACATCGATAGAGGAAGAAAAAGCGCATCATGACACCGAGGTAATGTCGGAAATCCAGGAAGAATCAATGAGAAACTTAAGCCCGGGTGGAGAATCCGAGCAAAAGTCGACAGCAAAGCTAGAATCGACACCCGCACAAGGAAGTGGACAGGTTTTTTCCGACAACAACATACAAGACATAGACGGAATGTTGTGTATATCAGCAAGAGGTTACACAGGAGGATCCCGTCACTACACACAGCCGCGGAATCGCCGCATCTCAAAAAAGGTCTCTCGTCCTAGCAAACTACACACAGAGCTGACGAGTTACACTGGTTCTAAAGGATCTGAAGTCATTTTATTCCGTGATATGCTAGGGCTTAGTTTAGCTGACTCAGAAAGATTGATAAGCCATAATTTCGACGACGTTGAAGATTTGTCTGGACAGACCCAATTAGACTTCAATGAAAGTGATGACTAGCTGTAATAATCGGTATCTGCGCAAATGCTGTACATTACGGCTGGACTAAGCGAAAGCTTTACACCCACCCAGTCCTGCAGCCGAGCAGTGAGTGGGCATTGAAGAAACTCGCTAGAGCGCTGAGCTTACTAGAACACAGTCGGAAGTACTGGCTTGTCTAGAAGCGGTAGACTATCAGGGATGTTTGAAGGATGCTATTGAGTGGGTTGACAAGAGGATATTCTTGTGCACCTCATAGCTTAAGCGGTCACTGGCACGCAACGATGCCAGCGTTTGCACTAGTACTTGTGATTACTAGGCCGTATATTTAGGGTGTGGGAACAACTACGTTATCGAAATACTGTTATTTTCCCTGAATGGTCCTCGTACATGAGGGCTGGCGTGTTCGAGCATCATTTAAGTGAGCTAATTTACGGTCAATTGCGAGTACACACCTGAACATGCAAGACGCATGATTTCTTTTGGCTTCGTTCATTCAAAAAAATGAATACTTCCTGCAAATTGGAATCAAACGAGACGTCTTTGATGTTTGGCGTTAGGTATGGTATTGTAGTTTAATAAATGGTCTAGTTTAGTATTATAAACCTTCTATTTATGGACGCTTATCATTTATGCAGCGTAATCATTCTGATTTCCCTTCCTTTTCATAGAAATCAATCGTTAGTACTAATGAGACAATCAGGATTTTTTGAAAGCAGCAAGAGCTTACGCAGTAAGCTATTTACAAACTTCTCTCCAAGCAATCGGAACTATGTTCTACGTAAGCTAGTTCAACCTTTCGCTACGATCGTCTATTTTTCTTTTCGTTAAGATACATTTTGTTGCTGCCTTAGCGCTAATATTACGTAAATTTGCACTTGCTTAGAACTAACGAAATAACATATCCCCCCAGAAACCATTGGAACCGTCCCACAATTGAGTAAAGGCCCGCTTTGGCCGATAACAGTTACGTTTTGACGTTAGGCGCTGTAAGTAAACGAATTAAATATGAATTACGTGCGAGGCATCAAGGATGAAGCTTCCATAGCGCAGGTTGCAGAACAGTCGGTCGAAAAGCTGAGTGCTTTCACAGAAGACCGTTGTTTTACTTCTTAAAGTGAAATGCTAGAACGATTATAAACATTACATCTAATGACTTGTTGTGATGTCCAGTAAATCAGACTTTCGCTGCCTATGTTCTTAGATAAACACAACGCTGTAGCTTAAGGAATAACTGTTGCGGAGAAAGGCTGGAGGGTCAATTTTAAAAAAATCCGTGGTGAATGCATTAGTTTCACGACAGGTTAGAAATGTAGTGACGTACAGTGAAATCGTTCAAAGGTATAAAGTCGGCTTGGACACCACAAGGTACGCCTCACTTTAAATAAGGTACCTGACAAGTCATACGTTTAGGCTGTAAAGTAGGCTGCATCTAGGCTCCACTGAAAAACATGTCTTTAAAAGCCTAATATGTATGCGCGCGTGCGTGATTCAAACGCAACAGTAAACAATAGAAGTGTATAGTAACTGGTATCAAAAATCCTGATTTTATCTTGTATGCATGTGGTAACTTTAGTTCAAAATTTTCAGGAGGTCCTAAGCGACGTGAAACTATTGAGTCCTTTAAAAAGAGTGTAGACGACAATGTCTTCTCTGAAGGAGTAAAATCTGATGACATACAAGCAGACACCAAAGAGACCTTAGACGAAAACAGGGTAACGATGTTCATCGTTAACAGAGCAACAAGGCCCAAACGTGGACAAGCCACCAGATCCCGCGTAGTAAGACGAACCCAGTTTCCCATGGAGTGTCCTTCGCCACCTGAAGTTATCACACCACCACCGACAGAGAAGCCTCGTGCGCGAGATGCTAGGCGACCCCTGAGAAAATACGAACCTCGCAAAAAGGAGGGTTCACTTATTGACTCACGTAAGGGCGAGCCATCGTCTACGCCGGACCAAAGCGCACCCAAAACGCCTTCGAAATCACCGGAAGGCGCTCAAGCGCAAGCGGCAAGTCAAGATAAAGGAAAGGAGGACAAGCCACATTATCCTGAATCAGAAGCAGGCGCATTCAAAAACCTTAACGGCGCGGAAGAACTTTTAATATCAGCTGACATTATACCTATTTCCGCCTCGATCGTCACAAAACTCGACAAAATAATACAGATATAATGAATACCTTTAGTCACTCTCAGATACAACATGGCACGGCTGACGTTGCGGTTAAACAATGTCCAGTAAAGCGAAATTAAGCAAATCACTCGGAAAATTGACAGAAGCAAGTAGAAACGGTGAAGACATGTAAAACTTACAAGGCTAAGTTTATGGTGGTCTTCTGCTAACTTCCAAAATGAAGCAATTGATGCTTAACTATTTCATCAATGCTTGTTCACTACTTATTCAAGCTGTGAGCCATCTAGGACGAAACGCTTTCGTCGTTACTCATTTTCGTGGGCAGAGAGATAGGGTGTTTGTGCTCAGGAAGTATGTTAATAATGGCACGTGTTTTTCCTACACTGATTCTTTGCTTTACCTATTCACTATAGAGCTTTTAAGAAAAGTGCTGTATTTTCGTGGGCACTCCGACAGTTCTGTAGACATCTATTTGCTCTTCGTTTGCGGACCTACAGGGGCGCGTTTCCTGTTTTTATCCCTAGTTCTAATGAAACACGCAAGAAAAAATTCATGTTAACTAAAAATGTCGTTTAAGCGAGGCTTAATCATTCTGAGCCAGGTAGTATCAAAAAATGTATTTTACACGTAGAAGCTCAAATGTATTTTGTAAATACTAAGAACATGATTAGTGTGCTCTGTCATTAAAACATGGAAAGGAACTCGTGTGTAATTGTGCGTGATCTTTGTTGTGTTTAGCCAAAACAAAAGAATATAAGGAGAACGTTCATGAAATGTATTCACGTTTAAAAAGGGCATAGTAGTGAATCCGCCCCTCTTCCAGTTGGGCATTTACGTCGCATCCAACAGTAATTTTTTCCCCTTGAAAACATCTTCAATTCGATTAAAAAAAATTGTCTTCTCATGGCGCCGTGTTGTACGTCAAATGTTTTTTTCTGGTCTCATTTCAGTCATAACTCAATATTGGTATAGCTAGCTAGTCAACACTCGAAATTGGATAATTTCTCCGAAATTTTTAACCCACCATACATGTACAGTGAGCGTCAGATGTGCTATGAATCTAAAGACAATAGATACAATATACTAGATTGTGACACAGGTAATTTACATAGCTACTGTCTTAATGAGTGCACGCGTAATTTTATTGATATGGTGTACTTGTCCTGGCCAATATCGACTACTTACAAGCTAAGTCGATTTCACTATCCTCCTTATTGCACTAGCCTCCTTATTGATTCAATGTTCCTATCCGGGCTTTACTCTAGCCCGTGTCTCCCTCTCATTCGTTCAGCGGGTGCAGTTCCTTTCTCAGGCCCAACAGCTATGGCTTCCATTCGATAAAGCCGTCTCTCTACTATCAGTACTGCTAGGGCTGTTAGAGGAACGTAGATTTCCTCGTCACGGGGAGATAAACAAAATGACACTGCCGTAAGACTCTGATACTTACAAAATCCACGAAGTTAATCGCTCCGTTTATAAGATCGCATGGTTACTACGAGCGCTACATCGAGAAACATTATTACGACGGGTTGTTGTTAGATCCGAATATCTGTTACTGCATCATAGCAACATATGGTGCATTTATATTGGCCTATATATGTATAGAACTACGATAAGGTTCCGTAGGCAAACTGGAAGCGAAAATTACGTGAAGCATCACATGCATGTGTGGCGTAGCGTAATCCACGTATCAAACGACGTTTAGCTGATTGCTACAGCTGTTCTAACAATTGAAATGCACTAACTTTAATAACTGATGTATGTTCAAGTTGATATGTTCGTTCAAAGTTTTCCAAACGAATTGTTATAAAGCTTTTGTTCCTTGTTGTGATAAGTAATCAATCATTTAGTGTATATTCATATCTTTGAAGAACTTGTCAACGAATCAGTATGACAGCTTTTAGTTTACACGAATTAGTACAATATCTGAGTATTGAATTCTACCGGAAATTGACAGAGACACCTGTCACTTAAAAAACCTTAAGTAAATCTGTCGATAATGTAATCACTCCACTTTGCTAGGACAGAAAACAATTCCTTTTATACAGGATACATGTATGTGCCTGCTTGTGATAGCGCAGTGGGTAAGGACAGGCATTGCGTTGTTGACGACAAGAAACAGTGAAATCCGTTGCCGATGTTTAGGGCCGGCCTCTCTATTAGCTTCTGAGGTTTTGTTCAGGTTGCTGCCAGAGTCGACAAAGTTTTGATTTATAGGCATACGGGACAGTCGGCATTCAAAACGACTCCACCAACAGCGTGGGTATCGTTCAGCTGCAAGTTAAAAAGCCCAGCGGGATAGGTTCGAATGCGCGGCATGGCGGGAAGGCCTAATGAATGTCCAACAAGCGTTTGCAGATGCCGTAACGGCAGGGAGCAGGGTAATTCCAAGAATCGATGCTTGAAGCCTTGCCTCTGTTAAAATATAGAAGTTGCATACGCAAGGCCGCCGGTGGCTCATTTGTGCTCCATGCGAAATGAGGTCAGAATACTGTAAGGCTGACGTAAACGGGATTTCCCCACAATTAGTGGATAAGGCACACTTACTGAATATTACTGGATATCGCAGGTCTCTCGCAGTTCGTATACTTGTACGATGTTCAACTTGCGCCGCTCACGGCTCTGGGGGGGGGGGGGTCCTTAGGGTTAGCAATCCAAACAAACCACCATAAAACTGTAGTGCAGGCGGACGGAATCTTAGGTTGCTTCTCGCGTGTTCTTATGCGTTTCCGTACCGCGTTGTTAGTACGGATTCGAAACACTAGTGTCAAGTATTGCCGCCAAATCTAATACCATGCCGTCAGGGTAAGGTTCGAACTTATACCCTGAAAAGATAAAGCAAACCTGAGAGACTTATGGGGCTGGTCTCAACGAATGAGGCCACATCTGTTTCGCGATGACTTTACCACAAATAAAGACATGTATACGCTGCTCCACATCGACGATGCTATCGATGCCCTTGGCGGCGCTCGCTAGCTTAGCATCTTGAAGACATGGGAGGTCAGCATGCATCCAGACAACAGAAACACAGAAGGCATTCTGTACGTCAAAAGCTCGAAAATTTCGAGCGGATGCTATTAGGCCTTGATAAGACATCTGCGACGTCCCAGGGGTTGATCGAAAAAATTGTTGGGCTTAAAGGCTTACTGAATGACTTGACACCGACAAGCAAAACAAAAAGTACTGGACGCCATCGTCCTATAGCTAAAAGCATACTATGCGACCCAGGAGGACGTGATGCCATAAGACGCTGCAAAAAGATTTTCGGATCTTGAGAACGTTTTGATAGCGAAAATCCTGCCTATCCCGCATCGGCAGGAGTTTCTAATAGTTTCTGGAAACAAGCCAGTAAGACCGGATCGCGAACACTGCTGGCTAAGGCAGAAGGGAGCGTAAGCAGGCCGTCGCTTGCGGTAGATGCCGATTAATTGATGCTGAGGCCAGAGGACTTTTCCGAAACCGGGTGCTTGGCGGCAGTACAAACTGTTACAAAAATTACAACCGTATGTATATAGGCAACAATGAAGTCATGAAAATTTTATTGATAAAATTCGGAAGATCTTGCGTCCCAGCGTCGGCAGGTAATGTCGGCGAATGCAAAGCGCTGCAACGCGGTAAGGAGCGCTTTTCAATTGGTGCCGAGGTCAAAGGTAGATACAGATTGATTTCACAAAACCTATCCAACAAGATTACATTGCAAGCAACTTCTTGCACCAATACTGACACCCCTGCGATTTTTAAAGCTACAATTATTCTCTTATCTTTACACTATAAGTATCCCTACAATCTGCTTTGGAGACAGTAAGGGCAAATGTTGTTGTGCGTACCTCCAGCAGATCAATGAGGCGATACGGTAGCCATATTTCAGGAAAGTTGTACATTAACCCTAACTTTGTGGATTAGTGTCCTGGTAGCATGTGCCATTTGGCGGCCGGTTCATGTTTGACGTATTTTTTGAGAACGAAACAGTGAATCTCAATGTTTGGCGCATAAGCGTATACCATTATTGATCTACTGGTCACTTCTAACCGCTGTTCTCCTGTTGTCGAAGCGCGTCAATCGGACTACTTGATCGATCGCAAATAGCAGAATACATGGGTTATCCTAACGTAATCGTTGCTTAAGCTAAAATCTAACAATACTAATTCGCTGGCAACATGCTAAACAGAATCCCTAGCAGTTGCTATACAATAAGCCATAACCTAAACAAGAACATCCTTTTAAATTGTACCACGTGGACGTAGTAGGCGCGTTGGTTTGGCCGACCGACACTCCCGGGCTAAAAAGGACCAGGAATTGCTATTTTAAGTTTCGCCCTACTTGTGTGTGTATGAAGTAAATTTGCATCGCTGATAAAACTGCATGCTTTACTTTCTGGCCACTTTTCAAGTCGCAGGACAGCTGCTAGCGTAACCAAGGAACGCTAATAAGTCGCTGCGTTCGTCTTCCACTTACATCTCGTTGAAATCGTGTCGCTAAACCTTCCACAAAAGCCCACTCCAACACTGGCCCCTCAGTGTGGCAGGTGTTTCGATACATAGATCACCAACGTAAGCGTTGCTCTTTTGTTTGCCCACAGCGTTGACCTGCTCTTCTTATACTCGGGTCGAACGAACCCGTATGACTCGTCATGATAATCTGCCCGATTGAATATCCCTCGTCATTACAATAGCTTATCGCCTGATAGTCTCCTGCGTGCCCATATACCGTTATCAAGCTTGCACGACGCTCAAAACTCATCTGTCTTATTAACATTAGCAAGCCAGATGCGAATATTGTACGAAAATCCTCTATTCAAATGCTAACTGTTGCTGGCGTTGCTGTTGGTGCCGGTTCCACAAGTTCCTGTTTTTAATTTTCGTGAATATATTTCAAGAGAGTATGACACGATGCAAATGCCCAGATGATTGTCCCATGAGCGTTTGTGTGAATAAAAAAAACAAGTTATTGAAAACCGAGCGCATGAGCATACAAAATGAGGTATAATATCAACGAGCTCTGTACAAAGGGTAGTTTGATTTGTGTCATTAGGTGACGAGGACGTAGGCGTAAAGTAAACATGTCCATTACAACGTCCAACTTTCTGCCTACCTCGTAAAGTCGTTTTACATTAGACAGGATGGGGTAAAATGTTGATGAATCTGTAGTTTGAGAGCCTTCATGTACATCTATATACATATATATATAGATAGGGGATACAGATATATGTTATACATATATATATATGTCTATATATTGTATATGCATATCAAGTTAGAACTATCAAGAAGCTTTTGGCTCACCCTGTGCAGATGATTAGATAGCTGCTTGGATAAGGTAATTAAAAATATTATTTTTCAATAGATTTAGATATCCATTTATTTGAATAGATGTCGTAGCATATTTACAAATACAGCCATAAATCCAGTAATTCTTTTCTGAAAAGCGGACCCTTCAGATACGAACACCGATGTCTAAATGACGAAATCATATTTGCCGGTTCACTTTTGTTACCGATTGTTAACCATTGGTTGCTGTTGTTGAAGCAGAACATGGCGATCTCTGTTGTAATAGTTCGAACAATTTCTATAGATGAACTTTAGAATTGGGTCACGTGACCCTATTTTTCTTCGTTACTCGTTTTTATTCATTTCTTTATACGAATTAGTACAACGCCAATCTATTCCTGCTCGTTATAGCTTTCATTTTAAGAGACTACCCTACAAAAGTACGATCGTACCCTTATTTGGTACGTTGTCGTGGTCTGTTATCGATGTTTGTTTCCATACCGATTAAAATTGGAGTTGTTTAAAAGCGTAATATCCTACTGCTCTATACCTAAGCACTAAATAGATGTGCGCTTTAAAGTTACTGAAGGATAATTGTTTGGTCGACAGGTTCGACTTGCCTAGGCAATCGAGCCTACTTCACTAAACTGTTTCTTGTCGATAAAACACCAGGCAGATCGAAAGCCGTCGTCACAAAATCACCCTAAGAGTATGCGAGATGCTTTTTGCTGACAGAGGCTGTGTGAATCACTCCGTTTCATTATAACATGATAGCCTCTCGTTCTTCTCCAAATAAGGCACCGAAGTAGTATACCTATTCACTGCCAAGTCAAGCCAGTATTGATACATATGTTTGAAACCACAGGAAGTTCAGAGTCAGCACCATTTTAGAACGCGTCACGTACGATTTTCACACCGGAACAAACACCGGTCACTGTTTGAAACTTCGAATCGGATCCGAGTAATCATCTGAATCATACTAATGTCTTTGTACAGGCGAGCAACTTTCGTGTTGCAACTACCCGAAGTCGCAGAATCGATTCGCCTGTCAGCGTCGGCTGCTTCTAGTCGTTCGTGCTTTTCTACAATTCCATTGATACGTCTAGTTTAACTGCGGCTTTTTCGAGTACTCTCATTACTTCGTCAGAATCCTTGCGGCATGATATAATCGCTTCGTTGGAAACGTTTCTAATTCCCAGTCTTCGAGTGACCTGTGTTGTAACTCAGCGTCGTCACATTCGGGTTCTTTCCTTCACAGGGGGACCCTCGTTTTTTGAGATGCTTCACGATCGTAGGAAGTTCGCCCTCGAATCCGCATCGACACTGAAGTTGCAGCTTGGCAAACACGCTTAAAGGAATGAAACAGCTGGTCGCTGGGCTTAGGCCATTGCAACCTGGACACCAACCAGACACGCCTGGGGGCAAATTCAGCATGGTGCATGTGGGACAGATCGCATGGTCGTATACACACATATCGAAACTTGGTCCGACTCGACGACAGCCTACGCACTTGGATACATATGCGCTTGAAAATGGGGTCAGCGGAATTACGTCCGCTGAACCGATGTCGAGCGCAGGCGGAAGTCCGTAGAACTGGATCGTTTCCCGTGTGCTTTGAGGCCGCGCCATTGAAACTTACTTAAAGTCATAGATAGGAAACACAATAGAGAAAACACTGGGGTGCTCTATGGTGTACACGGATTTAGGAATGCCCACGAAGATTTCAAAATGCAACGTTAATTAAGGTTTTGTATTGTAGCAAGTGTTTAGCCTCGATTCGCTACTAACCTCAAACAGATGTCCGTTGAATTAGTATCGAGGTATTCACGTTGACCTCTTTCTCATACGGAGAGGGCATCCGGCCGTGGGGTTCAAAGAATGCTTTCTCGAAATTCCCGGTTTGATCGCTGTTTTCAAAGAACTGCGGGAGTGGAGGCTTTGTCTAAAGGAGCATTAATCAATTAGAAGACCGAGTAACGCTTGTGAGGTCAAGGGAACGTAAAAGGGTCAACTTTGTATGCTAGTGTCCGACAAGCCGATTTAAAGATCGTGTCTTGATATTAATGAGTGTACCTTGTGCTCTAGTAGATGAAAGCTACGTCAGCTACGTATCGCTATAGCTGACCCTGTATCGACAATGATACAACCTTTCAAAGGTTTCAAGGCGCTTATAGAAAAGATGTGCAAAGATTGTGTCCATTGATGCTCTTAGTGTGCAAAAAAAAGTCGCATAATCTAAGGCTTGTTGTTTTCTTTTTTTATTGAACTACAAATTAAGATTGTGTTCGGCAGTTGTTTGTCTCCGTTCTACTCGTTGGACGAATTTTCCTGTTTTCTTTTCGAATTTTGCTTCGTTGCTTTCGTTAAGGCACTTTCTACAACAGCCGCAATCCTTCAATGAGCTACTATAAAATAGAAGTGCAGTTGACTAGGGATTATCGCTATTATTGTCCTATTGTATTAAACAAGAGTCTATCGAAAAGACTCTTGTTTTTCTGAATTTTTCAGTGCGTGGTCACTAATGGCCTGACTCGTTTAGGCCTACAGACTTGTCTATTTCTCTATCTTGTTTACTACCAGTTCCTATAGCACATTATTTCTACACGGAAGTTACAACACGAGCAAAATGAATTATGTGTGTTTTTTTGCTATGACATATAATAAAACTATCGGCACTTAAGTTTGTTTATTTCAAAGCGATAGAACACATACATTCGGGATGTGTTCATAAGACGATTAAATAACGGTGCAGAGCGAACAGTTAAGTTGCACCCCCCGATGGGAGGGCCTCTTTAAAAGCAATGCAGCTAAAACGTCATACGGTCACAGTGAAAACCTAGAAATATATTAAAGATCAGCAGAAATCAGACGTCCGCTCATCTGGGAAACGATACGTTAGAGACAATTGTCAATTTGCTATACCAAATCGGTTCCACTTGTAGATAAATAATAGGATTTTGAATTATATCGAAACTGTCGCCGAAATGTTGCCATTGTTTCCTCATTTGTTTCGAATCAGAGGATGCTGATTATCGAATTATAGTACCTTATCCGCTTCACGGTTTTTTGTGTGCATAGAGATCATTTGATCTTGTTACAAATATTATTACTTCATTTACAGCGAGGCCCACGAACGCTTCTCCATGAAAGCTTCTGACGTTAAGCCAGCTGTGTCGGAGTGCGCTACTTCAGATGTTAGCAAAATATGATATACTACGTGATCGTTGTTAAACGTTGACTACATTAAGGTTTACTTTTGATAAAAAAAATGATAATTTACTAAAAGCAATTCTACAAGCAGGCTGATTGCTAACATGCGATATGCACTGAACATGTCCACATCCGCGGCTCATCTGTGCAGTTGTTGAAGCAGCTTCTGGGTTTGCGTTAGCAGACGAATGGGCGGCCTTCCCATGATCACGATAAAGCCGTAATATATTTTGTTTAGGGCCTACTAGGTCTCGCTGACTAATGTGCACCCCTTTTCAACTAGCATCATCGTGGTAATTATGGAGACTCAAATTCTAGCGTTGGTAAATGGTTACCATGGCATACGATTATTGTCATATCGTTCCATAGGTTTGTCGATGAAACCCCGGAGAAAATATGACGAACAAGACCCACTCCGGCTACCCTTTTCAATGCAGCGGATCCTTGATACTAAATTAGAAAAAAATAGTCCGAGCACTTGTTCGAAACGACGAAAATGGCTGAAGACTTAAAAAAGATAGGTACCGAATGGTACCGGTAGCAGAGTCATCAGTGAGTGCCTAGGAGAAAGGGTCGATCATCGTTCCGTTCATGGTTTATTAGGCTCTAATTCTATGCGGCTTGATAGCTAGATTGTTCAGGTCTAACGTCCGTGGACCAGACTGAATAGACAACATTTTTCGTTCGAACGAAAATTCGGCACTAAACGCGATTGAGTTACCAGTAGATAGTTTGCTGTTAGTAACGTTTGGGGTTACTGGCTTAAACAATAACGTCTATATGATTGTTAACTAATTGCACAGAACAACGGTTAACCAGGCTTAATTAAAAAAAAAAACAAAAATAATATTTTTTTCCGTTTACGTGTCCATAGACAGTCGTGCAAAATTGCTCTATCCAGCACATCTCAAGTGCTCAGAGGACCAATAACTTTGCGGTCTACCGTGCTAGTGACATTTCCATTTTCATCATGGACGCTCCGAATAATCTTTTGACCCACTGGTTAGGAGGCTCCCGTTCCAATGTCCCTGGATGAAGTCGAATAAAAACCTAGATATTTATCTTCATCAGCCATCTGAAGTCGAACATAACAACTAAGTCAGACATCAGCAATCGGTTTGTGTTCGGTGTCGAAGTAGATCTCGATTTGGAACGAAACGTCAGTAAATCAAGCCAAAACATAAAAGACAATTTCATTAACAAGGCTACCCCTTTCATTCATTTCCTCTGTCAGGCTCTCCTATAAGTTTTCGGTAACACTTTATACGTCTTCAACTTTCGTACTATTGCTGTTTACTTCTACATTATTACAGAAAGGGCGCGTTTTGAACTGCGTTAACCTGACCCAAATGTTCGATTACTTCGTTGCAAAGTCGTTCATGTAGCTCCCTCAAACCGTGTCCTTCTAATGAACGTGTGACAAAATATGGACTTTCCGTGTTATCGAATCGACTAGACAAATGCTTGCTACTCGTGGCCAACGGGTTTGAAGACCCAGTTGCACGAAGAACAGAAATACAGCAAACGATCACGGCCATCAGCTGATCACCTTTAGGACGCCATTTAAATATCGTCGATTCCCTTTGGGTGACACATAGGTTGTACATAATGAAAACGAACTAGGAATGAAGTCGCACCCCACAACAACGGTTGACAACGGGTCGAGCTCCAAGCTGAGGCTACACCAAAGTAACGTTGAACGTTTACATCTTGACAGGAAATCTCTGATTGTTCAACGCCAACAGGCGCCACCACCCTGTGATACCTGTGGCAGTACGTTCAAAAAATGCTGACACTGGGTAAGCGCAATACTCTAAGGTATATACGGCAATATCGGCAGATACCACAGGTTTCAGAACTTTCATCGCGCGGGAATTTTCAAACAGTGAAAGTAGTACAATATGATAAAACTCGGGAGAAATATCCATAAGTTGTATGCGATTGGGCGCTAACATACAGATAGGTACTCTGTTTCGTAGCGGAAGGGGCCAGCTATCTAAAACAATGCTTAATTTTGAGCGCAAAGACGCTTTGGCGCTTATCTTTATTCGGGTTGTCCAGGTTTTCACCAGAACAAAACTCTATCCTGCCGTATCCGAGGGGTCAATAGGCTATGGTCCTATGTACTGTGCGGATGTCGAACTGAAGGCGCCACAAGGCCACTATGCAGTCTGGTGACACAACAGGACTTTATGACACCGTCAAGCGGTGTTGCACGTTCTGTTAAGCTGTAATCTGGGGATCGACTGTTCCGTGCGGGTAGCGGAAATATGGCTTAATAACGCAATAGAACTTGACTTTTTGAAGGCGGCTACACGCGTGCTGGATGTGCAAGGAATAAACGGCGTATTTCGATCCGATGATGAACCGTTCCTAAAGTCACTATATTTAATTGAGCTTCTTATTGGAAACATTGCCATTTTAAATTACACCATATAATTAACAACTAAGTTTATATGTCCTCTCTCTTCTTTTGAATCAAAATTAACTCCAGTGAACAAGCCGTGTGAAGCGCAATTATATTCGTATGTCGAATCTACATGTGTGTATTAGTATTGAATTTTTTGTTTTTACACTGTAGAGGTATTCCACTTGTCTACACAATACGATCAATCAGTTGGTGAAGCAGAGCTACAGTTTATCCCATCTTCACCATCTAACATCAGCCTAATATCATAGATTACGCTATCAGTAGAGGACAAAATGTCGGCCGGGTACCTGTTCTTGCCATGTTAAACGTGTGAATAATTATGTGCGAGGAAGGATTTGTGAGAATTGCTTTTGTCCACTTCAGTAACTCTCAACAGTAATTATCTATTTGCATTAATAATGTATTAGTTTAATGTGTCTAAATGTATTCTTTACGCTATTTCGAGATACATCTCTACATCGGCCTGGGCAACGGCAGCGCGGACAGATGGCACTATATCAGAGATGGACAGCGCAACGATTACGACCCTGCATCGTGATCTTATTGACAGTTTGAGATTTGCTTGAGGGTCTGCTCTGCTGCTCTTCAGTATATTGTTCCAATGGTTTCCTGCTATGGATCAATGATACTTCTGGATAGTCCGTAAAAAACCATAATCACCCTCGGTCCACCTTACCGTACCCTCGTGGCCTACTTAGGCATTTAAGTTCTTTTTTTTTTCTTTTTTTTTTTATCTTTTTTACAAAAAATAATCTATCTAATTAGTAAATAAATTGAAATATAGTAGAACAGTCTATGAGGATAGGATGTCTCAACATTTCACCTGAGCCCTGATATATTTTTAAACAGTCGAGTGCTTAAAAGCCCGTCAGGTGGACTAGAAGAACGTGTACAGTTTGTAGTGGTATTTTTGTATAATATGTTGGACGGATTTTCGATCGGAGCTGTTGTATGTGCAGCGCGCAAGTAGTTCTTCTTGAAGCTTCTGGCTTTACCCGGATACGTACTATCATTCGATGAAGATTTTGCGCGTGTCTGTGAACGAGTGTTCAGGCTCGTCGTACTAATGTATAGCATCAAAAAAATCGTTTTCGCTAGTAGCTGAACCAAAATGGGTTTTGCTAGATCTGTTTGGGGTTTATCCAATGGACGACTAGCTATTAATCTAAATTCCTGACTTTTCTCATTTTTCACTCTTGATAATAATATTTAGCAACGAATTTTCCTATTTAGAGATTAAAAAGTCTGTCTAAAAGTATTGCGGAAGACTGCAGTCAACGCAACTGGATAGCCATGATGTCTCTGTCGCTCGACGTTGATGTCCCGATTAGTTTAGGCGACACGTCCTTACTAACAAAAAATCTAAACAATCATCACTTGGTCTTAACTTGACATTCGGTGAAACCAAAACTTAATATAGATAAACATTTTATCCTCCATCAAATATTTAGATTAATAATCATACGTATTGTAAACGCGAACCTATCACGTCTTAACACACGATCAAAAACAGTAACTGGCAGATTTTAACGTA